>NC_079218.1:44291112-44337895 GCF_029633865.1 Lampris incognitus
GACAAGTTCAGGGTCTGTGTGTGCAATATTGTCACGGACTGTAAGAAAACTAAGAGATGCACCGAATGATGTAGGAGTCGGGTGAGCTGAAATGAAAGTGGCCAGAAGGTGAATTCGTGCTCGCTATTAGCAGCCTCAGAAGTAATCACTCTCATTAGCAGCTATCAGATTGGGTTAGAGGGTTATGAAACTAAAGGAGAGCGAGGGAGGGGGAGTGAGTGGCATTGTGTTAATCGCCATCCACCCCTTCTTTTCCAGATACTCCAGCAGCAGGGACACGCCAGTGATATCCCTTAGCAATGCACCTGCACAAAATTGCAAATGGGCATAGGCCACATAAGCAGCCACCTAGGGTGCCATCCAATCAACGGGGGTTCAAAAGTAGTGTTTTTTTTTTCTCCATCTATTGATTCCTGCCAATCGCCACGCATTGAGCTTGAGCGTCACACAGTTTGGTGCTGTCACACACACTCGTGCCATTCTTCCTACCTCGCAGTTTGTATTTGTTTCATTTCCAGGGACTGCAACTCCCAGTTTATTCCTCGCCTCCGCCGTTCAGCTCCGCTTCCGCCGAGCACTTCTCGGTGCTTAGGGTGCGAGTGCAAGGAACCTCCTGCTACACCAGAGACAATCTTACGAAAAATAACGAGGTACATTAATACTGATAACTGTTATGACTTACAGTCATGATTATACATTTAATTTCACAAAGAGACAGTTGCTTGTGAAAACCTCAAGTGTTTGGAGGAGCAAGAATATACGATTAGCCAAAACATTATGACCACCTGCCTAAGATGTGGTTGGTGTTCAGTGTGTTGCGAAAAAAGAGCGGACCTGCTGAGGCATGGACTCTTCTTCAAGACTCCTGAAGGTGTCCTGTGGTATCTGGCACCAAATCATTAGCAGCATATCCTTCATGTTCTGGAAGTTGTGAGGTGGAGCCAATGTGGATCGGTGTTGTCGGTCCAGCACATCCCACAGACGCTCATTCAGATTGAGATATGGAGAATTTAGAGGCCAGGGCAACCCCTTGAACACTTCATGTTCCTTTAACCATTCCTGAATAATGTGTGCAGTGTGGCAGGGCGCATTATCCTGCTGAAAGAGTCCACTGCCATCAGGGAATATCATTGCCATGAAGGGGTATATCTAGTCTGCAACGATGTTTAGGTAGATGGCACATGTCAAATTGATGTCCACATGAATGGCCGGACCCAGGTTTCCCAGCAAAACATTGTCCAGACCATCACACTCCCTCCGCCGGCTTATCATCTTCCCACAATGCATCCTGGTGCCGTCAATTCCCCAGGTAAACGGCACACACGAACACAGCCATCCACATGATCTAAAAGAAAATGGGGCTCATCGGACCAGGCAACCTTCTTCCACAGCTCCAAAGTCCAGTTCCAATGCTTGTGTCTCCATTGTAGGTGCTTTTGAAGGTGGACAGGGGTTATCATGGGCACTCTGATCGGTCTGTGGCCAAGCAGCCCCATCGGCAGCAGGGCGAGAGGCACTTTGTGTGAACCAACAGAAGGTCTACTGTGGCACAAGTCACAGAAAATTTTAATGATGGTTATGAGAAGAATGTGTCACAACATTCCTTTTGTAACCACCGATCCAGGGAGGGCTGCAGACTACCACATGCCTCCTCTGATACATGTGGAGTCGCCAGCCGCTTCTTTTCACCTGACAGTGAGGAGTTTCACCAGGGGTAAATAGCAAAATGGCGGGACATGCTATTCGTCCCAGTTCCCCCTCCCCCCGAACAGGCCCCCCAACCAACCAGAGGAGGCGCTAGTGCAGCAACCAGGACACATAGCCACATCTGGCTTCCCACCCGCAGACATGGCCAATTGTGTCTGTACGGATGCCTGACCAATCCGGAGGCAACATGGGGATTTGAACCAGGATCCCCATGTTGGTAGGCAACGGAATAGACCGCTATGCTACCCGGACGCCCTGGATTGCTAGTTTAAAGCAAGCATTTCATGAAAGTATGCATTACAGGTCAAAGAAGGTTGAGTCAGGTTGACCTCTTCAGTCTGACCGAAGATGTCACTTAGCTGACTGATGAAACGTATCGCTCAATAAACGTTGTATCCAGATGAACTGATTCAACCTTCTTTGATTTTCCTACCTGCTTTACTGAGCATGCATCATGATATGTATTACAGGGTGTTTGTGCAAGACTTATATGTATGTAGGTCAAGAAATATTTAAAACATGAATTTAACAATGATAACCATGATGACCGGCCAGGCTGTACAGTGTTATTGAAGAGTGGGGTGTGGGGGTACACAGTGCTTAAAATGGCCTAATTCTCCTGATTGCCCAGGGCTCCAAAAATGCTAGGGCCAGCCCTGGCAACAGTCATCTCACTATGGACTGACTGCATTCACACCAAATGTGACACAGTGGGGACATTCAAAAGCCAAAACAAGGAAGAGTTGAGTTGCTTGTAGCTGGCTTGCATGGGAATGTACCTATCACTGGTTCAAAAACGAAGAAAGCCTTTGCACCAGCTTTGTCTGTTTGTTGGGGAGACACTGAGAAAAAGGGAGCGTGGGTGCACGAGGCTATCAGGTTTATACTGTATTCACAATGAAAACGATGCCAAATAAAGTGTTACTCGAACTGTTCACACAAATAAAGTGACAATAGCATGAATAACATGATATTTTGGTAGACAGGAAGCTAACATTAGTGCAGTAGCATCTTTCTCAGTCAATGTTTGCTGGAGCATAACGTTGTGTTTCAGTCTGTTGTAACTAGCAAAACAACAGCAACTTGACATTATCAAAATGAACATATAGAGTGTAATGGTTATTTCCTACAGAGGTATACAGTTGATCAGCCACAGCATGAAGATTATGGGAAGAGTAATAGAAGCTAGGTTAAGAGGAGAGGTGATGATTAGGAGCAGCAGTATGGTTTCATGCCACGAAAGAGCACCACAGATGTGATGTTTGCTTTGAGAATGTTGATGGAGAAGTATAGAGAAGGCCAGAAGGAGTTACATTGTGTCTGTAGATTTAGAGAAAGCATACGACAGGGTGCCGAGAGAGGAGATGTGGTATTGTATGAGGAAGTCGGGAGTGGCAGAGAAGTATGTAGGAGTGGTGCAGGATATGGATGAGGGCAGTGTGACAGCGGTGAGGTGTGGGGTTGGAATGACAGATGGTTCAAGGTGGAGGTGGGATTACATCAAGGATCGGCTCTGAGCCCTTTCTTGTTTGCAGTGGTGATGGACAGGTTGACGGATGGGATCAGGCAGGAGCCTCCGTGGACGATGATGTTCACGCAAGACATTGTAATCTGTAGTGAGAGTAGGGAGCAGGTTGAGGAGAGCCTGGAGAGGTGGAGGTATGCACTGGAGAGAAGAGGAATGAAATTCAGTAGGAGCAAGACGGAATACATATGCCTGAATGAGATGGAGGACAGTGGAATGGTGAGGATGCATGGAGTAGAGGTGACGAAGGCATATGAGTTTAGATACTTGGCGTCAACTGTTCACAGTAATGGGGACTGTGGAAAAGAGGTGAAGAGGAGAGTGCAGGCAGGGTGGAGTGGGTGGAGAAGAGTGTCAGCAATGACTTGTAACAGAACGGTACCAGCAAGAGTTAAAAGAAAGATTGACAAGATTTAGTGAGAGCAGCTATGTTGTATGGTTTGGAGACAGTGGCACTGACGAAAAAGACAGGAGGCGGAGCTGGAGGCGGCAGAGTTGAAGATGCTAAGATTTTCTTTGGGAGTGATGAAGAAGGACAGGATTAGGAACGATTATATTAGAGGGACCGCTCAGGTTGGACAGTTTAGAGTCAAAGCAAGAGGGGCAAGATTGAGATGGTTTGGACATGTGTGGAGGAAAGATGCTGGGTATATTGGGAGAAGGATGCTGAAGATGGAGCTGCCAGGGAAGAGGAAAAGAGGAAGGCCAAAGAGGAGGTTTATGGATGTGGCGAGGGAGGACAAACAGGTGGCTGGCGTGACAGAGGAAGATGCAGAGGACAGGAAGAAATGGAAATGGATGATCAGCTGTGGCGACCCCTAATGGGAGCAGCCGAAAGCAGTAATAGTAGTAGTGGTAGTAGTAGTTTAATGGAAACTCAAACCTAGTCCCTCGGTCCCCAGCTGACTTTGAGGGGGAGCCATGCTTTAAGCCAGTTGGCCCATTTCAAGCGAAAGTGTCGTTCAACTCGAGCTGGGAGCTGTTTTTACGCGGTTTCATTTCAGCCCTTTCCTCTCAGTGTCCTCAATTCAGTAGTGTGTCATACGGCTCTGGAAATTCAGAGATCACTAAAATCAAGTGCTCCTCCATATTTTCTCTTGTATTTTGCCGTCTTCCTCTCTTGTCTTCATTTCTATTGGGCATGTGTGTATAAGTATATGTCACAGTGCTCAGTGGAAGAGTTATGTTGCACAAATTTGATCGTGTGCTGTGCAACGTGTAGACAATAATGGCTTTGGCAGCAAAACGGTAGTAATTGCATATTTGGTGTGGCAAACCAGACCTGGCTCAAGAAAACAGGGGGCCTTCACTAAGATTTTCTTCGGGGGCCCTCACTTTGCCTGTAGCCACGAACTATGAAATAAAACTATAAATCATATATACAGTTATATAACTCTGTAAAACTGTTGTTTGCTTTATGAGGACAACATGACAACCCTTTGATACTGTACTACCACAATATGGCAAGAACATTCCTGCAGTCTATAAAGTGGGCATAATCCTTGCAAGACAATACACAAAACACACATTTGTAGTAAACACCCTTCATTCAATAGATGTTCATTAGGAATTATGCCCTCCGATCTTAAATCGGAGGTCTCAGCAACATCCTCAAGGCACAAAGCCTTTCTAAACTGTCAACGGAGGATACAGGTGATACCACTCTTGACGATGGGCATGTTGGCAGAATTACAACACAACCTCGCCAACACGCCACAGCAGTCATACTATTCACAATAATCTAAAACAACACCAAAGCTCACTCAACACATCATCGTCATCATCATCATCATCATCCTTTGACCGCAGTCGAGCAAACACATAGAAAAAATAAAACTGTTGATGTGAGGTGTATTGAGTATGGCATCAGGAATCAGGAACACTTTGTCGTTTCATTTCATGTACTTGAAATGAAACGACGTATCGTTTCCTCCAGTCCACAGCAGAGCAACACCAAGACAAAAACACATAACTAAAAACTACAACAACACATATATCAAACTACAAAAATAAGAAATAAATAAAAAATCACTGGCAGAGAACGAACGCCAGGATGACTGTCGGAACTGCCGGTCTGCATGGGCTAGCAGTTAGCCTAGCTGCCCCGCTTCCACGTCCTGTCAGACCGCCCTCGGTGTTTCCTCTTCAGGTGCAGCTCCAGGCAGGGCCGTGGTCCTTGGGCCCACCGGATGCAACAGACCAAGGGCCCTCAGCCGATCCAGCGCTAGCTCTCCCAGCCAGACACCTTTGACACACCTCCCTGCACTCCACACGGTGACACTAAAAACACAGCCAAGGCCAGGCGAGGCCACTGCCAGACCGCCCTCGGTGTTACCGGAACTGCCGGTCTGCATGGGCTAGCAGTTAGCTTAGCCTGCCGTGCTTCCGCATCCTGTCAGACCGCCCTCGGCGTTTCCTCTTTGGGCGCAGCTGTGGGCAGGGCGGTGGTCCCTGATCCCACAGGACGCGGCAGACCAAGCTCTCCCAGCCGATCCAGCGCCAGCTCTCCCAGCCAACAAACGAAGACGTGGACAGACGTGGACAAAGACACCGCATGGCCGGTACTGGGCGAGGCCGCCGCAAACGTGAATTCGCGCCACCATCTTCCCAAACCGGAAGCGGAATTTTGTGTCCATACACACCATACACACTATCAACATGGAAGAAACTAACATCCTGTTACGCACACAGATGTTGTCTGTTATTCCTCCAATAAGATGATTTACCCCGTGTGCTCAAACAGAATATTTTCCAGTGCACAGAAAAGACGTTTCCAATGTGCTTTAAGTGGAGCTGCCAGAATGACTGGAGGGCTTTAATTATGCTTGATGGGCTCTCAACTACCCACGACAATAACCTCTAAATATCCAATATAATATAAATACAATATATGAGAAACATATGGCCAAATGTGACAAACAATAAAAACAGATTGCCGTTTGATACCAGATTGGCTACGATGCTGTCGGCTCAGCAAGAGGCAGAACCGGAGCTGCGAACAAATTTCAATCACTGCAACTGTCTGACGATAAACTATCTAGAGTGGGGGAAAAAAATAAATAAATCCAAAACATAATTTATAACTTTAATGGCCAAAAATAAAACTGGGCAAAAGATAAGATGACGAAAATAAAACGTTCCAAAACATAAAAAACATGAAAAAAAATGGTGGAAACATTTATCTTTAAAAACTTGGCAATCTGTGGTTTCCCCAAAGCTGTAAAGCTTATTTCTATTTGACTGTGTGTGTGTGTGTGTGTGTGTGTGTGTGTGTGTGTGTGTGTGTGTGTGTGTGTGTGTGTGTGTGTGTGTGTGTGTGTGTGTGTGTGTGTGCGTGTGAGACAGAGCGATGAGAGACAGAGAGAGCGAGAGGAGAGTTAGAGGGGAGTGAGAGAGAGAGATTGAGAGAGAGAACAAGACAGAGAGATAAAGAGAAAGAGAAACAGGAGACTTAGAGGGGAGTGAGAGAGAGTGAGTGAGAGAAAGAGAGGAGTGAGAGATAGAGAGTTAGAGAGAGGAGAGAGAGCGTGAGAAAAAGAGAGGAGAGTGAGCAAGAGAGGAGTGAGAGAAAGAGAGGAGAGTGAGCAAGATAGAGGAGTGAGAGAAAGAGTGAGAAAGTGAGAGGAGAGTGAGAGAAAGAGAGTTCTATTCGACTGTTTGTGGGAGTGTGAGAGTGAGACAGAGCGACAGAGACAGAGAGAGCGAGAGGAGACAGAGGGGAGTGAGAGAAAGAGAGGAGAGTGAGAGAGATAGAGTTAGAGAGAGAGGAGAGAGAGAGAGAAAGCGTGAGAGAAATGAGAGTGAGCAAGAGAGAGAGGAGTGAAAGAGAGGAGAGTGAGCAAGAGAGAAGAGTGAGAGAAAGAGTGAGAAAGTGAGAGAGAGGAGAGTGAGAGAAAGAGAGAGTTCTATTTGACTGTGTGTGAGACAGAGAGAGTGAGACAGAGAGAGACAGGAGAGGGAGCAAGATTGAGAGAATGGACAGAGTGTGAGAGAAAGAGAAAAAGAGAGAGAGAATATTTAAATATGAACTCCCTCATTTTTCTTCATTTGTGATGAAAGACTCCATGAGACACACCTGAATGTCGACTTCTGCTCTTCGTCTTCATTTTCTATCATGTCATACTTCTGTTATCATCATATCATACTTTACTAGCACAGTGATTGGATAGGAGCTGCAGCCCCTTCTGCCAATCAAATCCCTCCGCTGACATGATCTATGCACTGAGGAGGGGCCTCCTGGACTGGGTCAGAGCCACGGATCGGCTTTATGTCCCCCAACAACTTTATTTATCGGAAATAAATAAATAAATAAAGGATTGGCGGGGCCCCTCAGCATATATAGGGTGTGCCACATAGGCGGTGCACCTATGTGGCACACCTTTTGACGGTGTGATCTTCACAGGTGTAACCACACAACTCGGAAACTAAGCGGGCGGAAGACACACATAACTTGTGTCGCAGCCTTGTTGCTGCCCGCGCTGGCAGTAATTACAGCATTCCTGATGTGTATTGATGTGAACGTTTGTGAACGCCAGAAACAGGCTGAGTCGATTAGCCTGCGAGAGACAAATGGGTGCAACCTGCTTTGGGGTTTTGGAGCAACCCAGATGTTGCAGTCCGCAGACAAGCACATTACTCAAAAAAACATCGTTAAACGTAAGATGACAAAACCCCTTTGTCACTGCAAGTGAATCCCTGAATTTAACAAAATTATTTTGCCTATAATTAATTATTTAAAATAATAATAATAATAATAATGGCGGCACGGTGGTGCAGTGGTTAGCGTGGTCACCTCACAGCAAGAAGGTCTTGGGTTCGAGCCCCGGGGTAGTCTGACCTTGGAGGTTGTCCCGGGTCATCCTCTGTGTGGAGTTTGCATGTTCTCCCCTTGTCTGTGTGGGTTTCCTCCCACAGTGATGGCCTGGTGGCCTGTCCAGGGTGTCTCCCTGCCTGCCGCCCAATGACTGCTGGGATAGGCTCCAGCATCCCTGCAACCCTGAGAGGAGGATAAGCAGTTTGGATAATGGATGATGATAATAATAATAATAATAATGATTAGAATAACTTTGGGTCATTCACTGTGGTGGTACAACTTGTATACTGTTGCTGCATTTATCAGTATATCTGTTTCCTTATTTAGAAAATTCTTTGCCAGCAGTCCCATCAAGGTCGTCTATACGGCGCTCACAACCATAACGCACACCTTAAAAACTGCCACACAACCATTTTGAGGCAACGCGTGCTCTTGATTTTCTGCATATTGCATGGCCGCAACCCAGCTGAGCCTCTTAAACCGTATAAAAAAACCCCCTTTTCTACAAAGTTTCATCTACTATGTCAGAGTAGACCTGCGAGTCTGTGTCCTTCACATGAATTATTCACCTCATCATTCGCTTGCTCAAGCTTCAGCCTTGAGGTGGCGGTACGAATGGGTCAGGGTTTACCAGAAGAGGAAGACTTGGTTGAATTCGGTGGAGGGGCAATGTATTACTGCCAGTGCTCACGGTCTTTCCACAAAAAGAGGCAAAAGCAGAGTGGTTGGTTGGGAGTAGACAGCCTCTCCGACCAGCGAGGGCACCAACACGTGTACTTTTTTGTGTGCATATGTGACGTGTCCGTGGACCAAAGTACTTTGCACGGAAATGATTTAAATCAGGACTGGTGTCTTTCACTGAAACAAAGCCACGTGTTTTAGTATTTCACTCAAAAAAACAACATAATTAAAGCATGCACACTTTCTCATCCGTAGGAGCCGGGGGGCACCGTGGACCCAAAAAGTGTCGACAACATTAACTGTGAAGAAGACTGGTGTAACTGGGTCAACGCACGTGACGAAGAACGCGGCCTTAAGCCAGTGCGTTTTTGTGTTTTAGCTCACTCAGCACTTCTGTTTTCACCCCCCCCTCCCCCCCGCCGCCTTCAAACACCTAATTACACCTGATGTGAAACCCCCAGCCCTCTTCTGTACACCCCCCCCGCCCCCCTCCACCTCACACCGCAATTTCAGCTCTGTCTGATATGGTTCTCCTGTCTAATCGATCCTTTCTCAAGTTATTTATCTTTTAATTTCGTATATTCTTCTTCCTTTCCGGAGGAAGAGGAGATTGTCTTTTCGCCCCCCGGGCTGGCTCAGCCCACTGGCGCTGTGCCCCTGGAACTGCTTGATTGGGGAACAACTTATCCGAAATGCTTTAACCAGAACAGGTTGTCTGAAGCTGCCTTTTCATTTATGCGTACTGCTGAAGGCTACTTTGAAAGGTGTGATGGCAGAGGGGGATCCAACCTGGACTGTAAAGCCGCAAGCTGGCTGAAGTTGGAAAACCATCTGGCCAAAAGATGTGAATTTGCAATTAAATATTTTCCAAAAAAAATCCAATTTTATAATAAGCGTACTCAAAACACGTACACTCACAGAATTTCTGACCTGAATAAAAATCTTTACCACCCTCTCGACGTGAAGACAAATGAGGAGAGATTGAGGGCTGCATCACATCGTTGCCCAAGCACGGGATTCCAGACCCATCTGAGTTTCTTCAATAGAAACATCAATATGGTTTGCATGAATAATATTGCCTCATATAACATCCAGCACTTTCAGATTACCTTGTTTTCCACACTGGTATAATTATTCATATCTTTATCTGTATCCGTTGAGGCTAATTCTTGCAGGCTTTGAAGTTAAATTGATAAAAGGGATAAAAAAGTAAAATAAAATTTAAAAAAAGGCTCCAGCATTGGTTGAGCATTACTCTGCATGTGGTTTGTCCCTACTGACTACCCCCTTCATCGCTACCCTCTTACGTGCCATCATGGCAGTATTGGTTGTTGGATGCGGAGGACTCTTAGACGTAAACTTGAGGAAGATTTCAATGCCAGAAACAGTTATCCGAAAGAAAAACTAAAAAAGAAGAAAACATACCTCTACCACACCAGTCATTTGGTCCACCTTTAGGGCAGGTTGCATGGGAGTCTGGGCTTGGTGGATTAAAGGAGATAGACTGGAACAGCAGTCTGTGGTCATCGCTTGCAGACATGTGCAGAGCTTGACCCAGATTACCTGGAGGGGCGTTTGCAAAATTTAGACCCCCCGGGCACAGCCATCAACCGCCTCAAAGGCAAGTCCTCATGTTATTATACAGAGCTACCAGGCTAAGCTGCAGGAACTTGCAGGAACAGAAGATATTGTGCACAGTTCTTGAATGCAGCCATTGCAAGCTTTGGAGAAAAAAAAAAGAAAGATTTAACAGCTGGTCCTGACCTGCACATGAATATGCATGACAAATTCAGTGAGGCCATTATGGCCACCGTAACCCCCCCCCCCATTTTTAAGAGGTGGTTGGTCGCCTGCCAGGCTGACAGGAGGAAAGCAAACACCAAATGTCTCGTGGCACGCTCAATAATCACTCAAAACCGTCCAAAAACACCAAATGATTCTGCACTCAGCTGAGGAGCTTAGAAGGATGTCCGAGTGACACCACTTCCACAAATAACACCGAAGAAGATGATGGCTTCTTCTTCATCATCTCTGGCCAGGGAAAGGACCGTCTTTATTGATGAGAAATCCATAAATTCAATCAGTCAACTTGTGGTATGGTGTCTCTATCAAATTGTTATTTCTGTATATGTTTTCTTTTTTGCCCTGTGACGGCCTGGCGGCCTGTCCGGGGTGTCTCCCCGCCTGCCGCCCGGTGACTGCTGGGATAGGCTGCAGCATCCCCTCCACCCTGAGAGCAGGATAAAGCGGTTTGGGTAATGGATGGATGAATGGATGTTCTCTTTTATATGGCAAACTTCTGTTATTCTGAGTTTTATGACTATTTCAGCTTACTGCCTGAAATGAAACGAACCCTCTCCCAGTGCCTGTGCGCCGCCCGCCCGCAAGAGAGACTGAGTCCCAAGAGCTACCGTTTTTGCAAATTTGGTGAAACCTGGCGATCATCAGTAAGCCCAACCAACTTAAAATGAAATTAGTCATGTTTGCTTGCATCTGTTTTTTTTTAACATTAATTTGTTTAGTGTAGTAGCCTAGTCTATTATACGACAGACTCGATGTTGTTGAGAAATCCATCCACAACACACAATTGTTGCACGATTATTTCATCACACCAGTTGGGGGGGGGGGGGGAAGAAAATCTGCACAGTGAAATAGACCAATAAAGCAAACGCACATTCAGTAATCCACGATGTGAGGACAAATAAAATAAACTCAAACTGCTCGCCTGTTGCCCGCACACATCTTCCACACAGCCTAACGGTCTTATTAAGTTATTATTAATATTGAACATTAAAGAAATAAATGCTCTTTAAATAATTTATCTGAAAAATAAACATCTTAGCCAGCCTGAGCACAATTCCTTTATACAAACAAAGCCACTGTTCTCAGTGGCATCCTCCATCCTCTTGGTTTTAGAACTACTTATTTTGGGGTCAGAACAGGTTGATTGGGCCTTACAAACTCTAACAAAGATGTGCTGTAGCGCTACAACCTTCACATAACTACTCATTATCACTTTCTAGTTCATCTCCACAAACGTGTAACTACGGGCCTTCCGATCTTGATTTGCATTTAAAAAGATGAGGGCAGTGTAGGGGGGTCCGGCTAGCGTAGCGGTCTATTCCACTGTCTACCAACACGGGGATCATTGGTACGAATCCCCGTGTTACCTCTGACTTGGTCGGGCGTCCCTGCAGACCCAATTTACCGTGTCTGCAGGTGGGGAGCCGGATGTGGGTATATGTCCTGGTCGCTGCACTAGCACCTCCTCTGGTCGGTCGGGGCACCTGTTTAGGGGGGAGGGTGGAATGGCGTGATCCTCCAATGCGCTGTCTCCCTGGCAAAACTCCTCACTGTCAGGTGAAAAGATGCGGCTGGCGACTCCACGTGTATTGGAGGAGGCATGTGGTAGTCTGCAGCCCTCTGATGTCCAGTTGTGCATACAAGAGTGTTATCCAAAGGAATTGAATCGAGTGCAACTGGACTTGGTATATATCCGTGAAGACGTTTCGCCTCTCATCCAAGAGGCTTCATTAGTTCGTGCCTTTCTGACTAGCCCAAGCTGGTGGATAACCATGACCTGAATGAATGAGAACATTCACAGACATACATGAGTGTTTGTAGCCTTTGCAAGGGGTCTCGGGACTTGGAGAAGGTGTTCTGATAATTCCCACTGTTCGACTCTTAGGGTCAAAGCATGGTGAGTCTGTGGCTTGGTGATGGTCTTGTCAGCCAGCACAGCTTGTACTGGGATTCGCTGTTCTTACAGTTGTTCCAGCATCACAAACGTTGTGTTCCAATGAGTTGCGAAGTCATTTTGGAGTTTTTTCTCCTTGACGCCGTGTTGCTCCTGATGCTTCTTCAAGGCAGAAGTCACGTGACAGAAATGACTCCCCACACATCATGCGGCCTCAGCAGTTTTCGCTACCTCAGATAAGTCAAGTCGCGCCTTCAGCGCTAGCCGCAGAGTGTGTCCATCGCTACCGAGATGACGCGGAAATTGTTCGCAAATCCCCAATGATAAATTCATGCTGCTTGCATTGTCATGAATAGTGCAAAAAGACAGACATGTCCCCCCTCTCTGATCGTTTCTGTCAGCCTCTGTGCAATGTTTATAGCAGCAGGCCTCTCTGAAAGCTGGCTGGTGCGCAATACTCAAGACTTCCTGTCCTAGTCGTCTGCCCTGTCATGTAATGTAATGTCTTTCTGATGGTGGGGGGAAACTGCAGCACCCGGAGAAAACCCGCCGCAGACACGGGGAGACATGCAAACGCCATACAGAGGACGACCTGGGATGACCCCCCCACCCCCAAGATTAGACAACCCCGGGGTTCGAACCCAGGGCCTTTCTGCTGCGAGTTGAAAGCGCTAACCACTGTGCCGCCCAATTTATACCCTTGACTCTCATCCGAGTGTCGCTTCCCAAGTGATGGAGAGCCTCTCCAGAGAGAGGTGTCAGAGGGCCCTCCTGTAAAAGGACCACCTCACACACCACCGGTCCTGTAGCCATTACACTGCATTTATACTAGCCTTTTTCTTTTTTTTTACCATCAAATCTGTCCACTTTTAATTTCTTGTCTTTTTCAGAGCTGTGAAGTTTATTTCAATGCTACCGAAAACAAAAAAGGTTGTCATCATCACTGGGAAGCTGTGCTTTGTGTTGTGCTTTGCAATTGTTCCCTCCAAAAAAATAACACATTTAATTTTTCTTCGTCAAATAAAGTTGAATCAGTGATGAACTGACTCAACTTTATTTGATTGTCTTACCTGGATTACGGAGCACGCCTAAAGACATTTCTGTTCTTGTTTTATGCGCTTTCAAAAAAAAATGACATGCACTCCGTGACCGATTTTTGGCAAGAGATGACTGCACATCCTGTGTTCTAAGTGGGTCCTTGGATACTTCTTTGAGCCTGTCTGTTAATATTGTTCCTGATGAGGCCGGCACGGTGGCTTACCAACAGCAAGAGGGTCCTGGGTTTGGTTTCAGCCCATCTGTGTTGAGTTTGCATTTTCTCCTTCCCCGGCTCAGAGGCATACACATTACATGAATTATAGAGTCCCTAAACTGCCCAAAGGTGTGTGTGCGTGTAGGCCCTGTGAAGGACTAGCGAGTCGTCCAGGGTGTCTTCCTGTCTTCCTCCCAGTGCCTGCTGGGATGGAGTCCAGACCACCGTGACCCAGAATTGGATCAAGCAGGTGGAGATGATGGATGTATCTGTTGTAAGAGGCTGCTAATACACCTGATCTGCCATCTTTACATGTCAGCCGTGACATGTAAAGATGGCAGATCAGGTGTATTAGCATGACATGTGCTGAACCTTTTTTCCTGGGGAACGTCTTACCTGACAAACCATTAAATTTGGAAAAAAAAAACGCTCATGATTTTGGATCTTCATGGATTAGTTATTGTGTAAAACATGGCAGTGATAGGAAGTATTGAAAAAGACTGGGTGTCCGGGTAGTGTAGTGGTCTATTCTGTTGCCTACCAACATGGGCATCGCTGGTTCGAATCCCCGTGTTACCTCCGGCTTAGTTGGGCGTCCCTACAGACACAATTGGCCACGTGGGAAGCCGGATGTGGGTATGTGTCCTGATCGCTGCACTAGCGCTTCCTCTGGTTGGTCGGGGCGCCTGTTAGGGGCGGGGGGGGGGACTGGGGGGAATGGCATGATCCTTCCACATGCTGTGCCCCAGGTGAAACTCCTCACTGTCAGGTGAAAAGAAGCGGCTGGTGACTCCATATGTATGGGAGGAGGCATGTGGTAGTCTGCAGCCCTCCCCGGCTTGGAAAATAGGGTAATTGGCCAAGTACAATCGGAGAGAAAAGGGGGGGGGGGTCTTACCTGACAAATCATTAAATTTGAAAAAATACTCCTGATTTTGGATCTTCATGGATTAGCTATTGTGTAAAACATGGCCATGATAGAAAGTATTGAAAAAGACAGTTGTCTGCAATAATTGAAATCTGTGACTTTCCAACTGTTTTGGTGGTAAATAGGGTTAAATCCCATCTATTAGCACTGCTGAAATAAGGATTAAATATCTATATGCTCAAATACGCCAAAGAAGATAAAACTCCGAGGCAGGCACTTGCTTTTCACAGCGTTGGAAAATGTTCTCGGATTTAACTGAAATCCCCTTCCTCTTCTCTCTTGCAAGATATAGAAATTGATGCTCTACTTAAAGTGGCAGGAAAAACAGCGACAGAACAGATAGCAGTGTCGGCTGACCAGGGGTAACAGGGGCTCAGGGGTAAACACAATGACTGACGATGTTCTCCTCACTTCTTAATGAGAGCACGATCTCATTGTGAACGCATTTTCAAACAGGGATCCACGCGCTGCTGCCAGGATTGCATCTTTTTTGTTGCAAACAACTGGTATCTCAAACACCTTCCCCCCTAGAAACCGAGGGTCAAACCTGAAAAATGTCCATTTTTAAGTTTGCCTCCAGAATATTCTGACGATACAACAGAGAAGATGTTTACCGAGAGAAGAGGGATGCTGCGTCTAGCTTGGTGTTGTCCTCCAGTAATTTCCCCGTGGTCCTAAATGAAGGGCCATTTATATAAAACCCTGCAGGTGAATCATCACACCCCTTTATTAGAGCATATCACTGTTTTTATAACATTTTATACTCTTTGTTTTTCATACTGAGCCACGGAGGAAATAACCAGCTGTACAGGAAGATATGCATTAGCAATGTGAGATGGATGCAAAGTTACAGATGGGGGTGGGAGCAAAATGAGTTATATCGGATGATTCTGGACTGTGTGATGTTGAATCTAAGATAGCAGAGGATTCCTCTGTTTGGCAACCCCCAAGTATCCCACCAGTCGCATCGTGTTTTTATTATTTTCATTACACGAGGGCATTCAAGCAGAGAAGGAGAGTAGGCAAAGATCTGCAGAGCGTGGAGGTGCGTCCATCATCTCTGTATCTCCATCTGTGAGAAGAGAACAGTGTCTTTTACTGTATAATGTAAAATGGCAACAGCACGGTGGTGCAGTGGTTAGCGCGGTCGCCTCCCAGCAAGAAGGTCCTGGGTTTGAGCCCCCGGGTTGTCCAACCTTGGGGGTCATCCCAGGTCGTCCTGTGTAGAGTTTGCATGTTTTTCCCATGTCTGCATGGGTTTCCTCCGGCTGCTCCTGTTTCCTACCACAGTCCAAAGACATGTAGGTCAGGTGAATCGGCCATAGTAAAGTGTCCCTAGGTCTGTGTGTGTGTGTGTGTGTGTGTGTGCGTGCGTGCGCCAGCCCTGTGATGGCCTGGCGGCCAGTCCAGGGTGTCTCCCCGTCTGCTGCCCAATGACTGCTGGGATAGGCTCCAGCATCCCTGCGACCCTGAGAGCAGGATAAGCGGTTTGGATAATGGATGGATGGATGGATGTATAATGGCATGCATGGAGAGGGTTATGTAACAGCACAAACGGAAAACGTGCACGTAAAAATATGGCCCAAGTCACAGGAGATCACAGCCTTCTGTACTTCCCACTCTACCCTTTTAGTTTGGGGTTTTCTTGTTGGTTGTCGGGGGGCATCATAAAGCCTCAGTCTTATTTACCCACAGCATATGGCAGACATATGGAGGAGGGGCTATGGACTCTGTTCATTGGTTCCATGCAATAAACCTGTAGTGAGGAGGCACATGCATACTGACATGGGCAGCGCTGCACACAGTGTCGGGGGTATTTCTGGCTCTCTACTATTTTCTTGTCGTTGTCATATCACTGCGTATTGTGTTGTCTAGCCTATTTTCAGTTGATCCTTTAATGGAGATTGTGTTACCTGGCAAGTAGGCGATCCTTCCCAAGGGGCACGCAGTGATCCCCTTTATAAGCGGTACACAGAAGGGTTACGAAAAGAGCTGCTCTTTGCTTTCGGCGATGGCATCCACACCGGGTTCAAAGGGTGAGTGTGATCTAAAAAAAAGAAAAGAAAAGGAGTGTGAAAAGGTTTTGGCACACGGGGAGAAAGGACAGCGGAGACGCTACTCAGATGACTGAACAACACACTCGACAAGAAGAAGCTCGGCACCCGGTCAATACACATTAACCATTCAGCACGGCAGCGCTTCCCCCCGCTGCACCACACACACGTGTAAACGGGAAGAGAGGTTCATTTAGACATGTGTCTCTAGCTGTCAGGGTGAACCATCTCTACTTACACCTCCTTCCACAATAAAGCCTTAACTACCTCCACAATAACGCCTAAACCACGCCACTGTCGCATAATGGCTGACACGTTTGGATTTTTTTCCATGAATGAAGACAAACTATTGATCCCAATGGTAAGTTACTGCATATAGAGTATTAGATGGGATATCATTTAAGTTTATATATACATACATATATATATATATATATATATATGCACAATGTCCAATGGGGAAGGGAGAGGTGTAACATACAAAAATTCAAAAACACATGATCGCTAATGGTCCAATGGAGGGGGGGGTTGGTATTTGTCTATTGGCATGATTTATTTATAATTACAAAATAGGTGCTTATATCTATATGTCTGCAACTGCTGGCCAATTCATTCCTGTTATTCAATGTGGACATTTCTGGTTTGCAAATGATAAAATATTTTCCAGTTAGACATAGATTGCACGTTTTACTACTGGTTGGATATGCTTTGTTCTTTGAGAGGATTTTCCAGGTGGTTGAATAATGAATGTTTCTGTCTGCCAATGACCAAATATAACGGCTTAAAGATGTTACATTCTTTAATCGGCTGTTTCTAAAGCTACACGTGTGCATTAAACCTCTTTTTGAATGTTCCCTCTGTTAGACCGATGTACGTCTCTATTTTGCCGTTGTCATTTCTCGTCACCGTAGCTTGGTAGATAACTCCTTTTGTCTGGCATTTTCTTTCGAGGAGGCATGAGGTGCCTATAATTCAACAAATAATGTCATCACACAACACAAGAATCATGAACAAATCAATGACATCTTCAACACAATCGGACTCCCCAACTGCAACTGCCGTGTGAACGAGTCATGCCCCCTCAAAAGAAAATGCCACCCCGTTTATTGTAAAGTGACTTTGAGTATTAGAAAATACTTAATTTTCTATGCTAGATATTTTACTGGTTTTGTCTTTGATACTGGCACTAGAAAGACAGACAACATAGAGTCAGGTAAGATGCCATGCACTAACAATCCAGAACAACACATAGCAAGTAACACTGAGATTCTGTGGCTAGCATACTTCAGAATTCGGTGGTGCCCAACTCTGCTCCTGGAGAGCTACCATCCTGCCGTTTTTCACTCCAACCCTAATATAACACACCTGATTCTACTAATTACGTACTAACCAAGACCTTGATTAATTGAATGAGATGTGTTAAATCAGGGTTGGGGGGAAAACTGGCAGGAGGGTAGCGCTCCAGGAGCAGGGTTGGGCACCACTGCTTCAGATGTTCTGCTGATATTTGGTCACTGACAACTTCTCAATGGCATAGCACACTCCATCGGGTCTAATAACCACATCATCATTGTTAGAGACCCCCTTAACCAATTGGTCCTGAGGCTGGGAGCACAAACCTGCTGTATTAACACACCTCAGGGACAGAACACATCACCAATCAGACTCAATCCAATTATGAAACAGTTAAAACAAAACTACATCACCTATCGGCAAACACAAAGCAAAACGCAATGCTATCTGGCTCTAAATTGACAGTACACCATAGCAGATTATGTGAGCATGGTGACTGATCAAAAGCTAAAAAGAACCTTGACTGTGTACAGTGAGTGAGCACAGCCTTGCTGTTGAAAAGGGAAGACACAGGAAGACCTGCTCCCTGCAGAGCAAAGGCTGTGCTGTCACCGCACCCTCAGTCAACCTGAAACAGAGCTACACTTCCTCACCACATGCGGAAAATGTAAACATATTAGAAAAGTACATTTTAAACCATTCCAACTAATAACAAAAGGTTTTCTTAACCTATCTAATGAAGAAAAACTACCAGTCCTACGAGGGGAAGACCCAAAGAGCTGCAAGTTAGCAGCAGTCTACATTGCTGCCTGCCATAAAGTGAGGGACAGTGACGTTGTTGCTACCATATTCAATGACAGTATATTCTTTTGTTTTGCACTATGTTTCTTTGATGTACTATGTTTCTTTGATGTACTATGTTTCTTTGCTGTACTATGTTTCTTTGTTGTACTGTTTTTTTGTTGTACTATGTTTCTTTGTTGTACTATGTTTCTTTGCTGTACTATGTTTCTTTGCTGTAGTGTGTTTGTTTTCAACTGTGTTTTCCAATTGATGTTTGGCTTTTTTCAATGTTTGGACGCTTGCTTTGAAAATATGTACATCGTTACATCATGCCAATAAAACCATTTTGAATTTGAAATCACCAACATTAAATTCATCACTCCTTACACAATTAAGAATATCTCTATAGTGTTTACTCCACAGTTCAGCAATATTTTCAGACCCAGTAATCCCATCAATGCTGGATGGCAAGGGCATCTTACAATCATTAATAACCTTAACTTCCTTCCAGAAGTCATAGACATTATTCTGCTGAAGCTTTTTGGCCATGGAGTTTGCCCTCATGGCCTGCTCATTTCTTTTAATAAAACATACAGCATATTTAAATCTAGCATTAGCCTGTTTCTTGTGTTCACAGTCTGGGCCATGCCTAGCTTTTCCTGATAAGACCCAGTTTCTAAAAGCTCCTTTGGCTTCTGCATGTAGTTCAGCTACATATTCATCCCATCCTGGCCTGACATTATGTTGTTTAGCTCTTTTTTGGTAGAATGGTTTACTGCCATCATTTAGACCAGTGTTTCTCAACCCAGTCCTCAAGGACCCCCTATCCTGCATATTTTCTTTGCAACCCTGAATAGGCACCTGTTTGTAGTTATTCAACCAATCAGCAATGAATTTTGTCAGATGTTGCACACCTTGCATAATTTAGTGCTGCGAGATGATTGGTTGAGTAAGTACAAGCAGGGCTACCTATGCAGGGTTACAATGAAAATCTGCAGGATAGGGGGTCCTTGAGGACTGGGTTGAGAAACACCGATTTAGACAATTCACAATTTCCTCATACATTATACATTGATCATGCTTGTGGTTTTGGTTCTTACAGTTAATACTGCCACATAGAATAGCATCAAATGGTATATCCATATTGCTTAGGCTGTTATCAGTCAGTGAATTATAATGCTTTAAGTCATCTTCTGTAAGCCTAGACCAATCTACTTTCCCACTTTGTTCATGGTTATCATCACTGGTCAACTCAGGTAGACTCTCCGCATTTAATATCATACACACAGGTATGTGATCTGTTGTGGCCAGACCATACAAGATCTCCACTTTCTCCAAACATTCATGAGCATCGGCTGTACAAATACAGTGATCCAGCCAGGATGTTGTATGCCACGTTTCACTGGTATATGTGTAGCTATCTACTGGCAGCAGCACTTTACTAGAAAGAACCGACTTACAATCTTACAATTGAGATATCAGCATTCATGTCTCCCACAACAAATATACATGTATATGCACTTTCTTTAATAAATGCACTAATAAAAGCGAGCCTATTAAGGTATTCATCCTCATTTTGGTAACATTCACAAGGAGTGTAAACATTTAAAATGATAAAGACATTCTTATTATGTACAACTTTAATTGCTATGCATCAGTCCACCTCTAATCCGATCACACTGATCAGTGGATCATATTTCTTGTGCCAGAGAATGGCCACTCCCCCAGGTATTCTGCAACACACTATCCCCATGCTTAGGGCTGTTGTGGGCCCCCCTGCCCTATGGAAATCGTTATTAACAGAATCAAGTTTGTCTAAATCTTTTTTAGCTAATAACGTCTCTTGTATACACAAGATATCAGCATTCTCCAGGAGCTTGTCTATAACAATACGTTGCGCTTTGTCCCCTGCGCTCTGGCCCAGGCGCAAGTCAGACGAGTTATATAACACAACTCTCATGAATCATAAACTATATCTACATTGCATCAGATGCCTCAGCCACAGGTACACACATATTCCTTGCGGCGATAAGTGTTTTTATATCCACTGGCCCTGCAGGAGTCCTGGGTGTGCGAGCCTTATGGAAACACCGCACAACAATCCCTTCTGGCCAAAGCTGCGGTTCATACATTTCTCCCACATCATTGCACTCAGCGGATATTATAAAGGAGCTGAACCGACTGTGAGCAGTGTCCATGGGTCTGACTCTGCGTTGTGTAATAAATAAACACAGACTTTCCCGAGATGCGCATCTGTGATCTGTATTTGTGTGTAGAGAAACAGTCACAGTATGAGTTTCTTACATACTCTCATTCCGCGCCTTTCCCAAGAAATCCCAAAACAAAGAGAACAGTCAATTCCCAATAACATGCAAAAATAAATGCAAATTAAAATACATCAGCGCAAAGTATGAATAAATTAATCTAGCACTGTATTTTCTATCAAAATAATAAAACTATGCATAAACCTACATACCTGTATTTGTGTGTAGAGAAACATTCACAGTATGAGTTTCTCACATGCTCCCCTTCTGCGCCTGCGTAACATGAGTACGATCACTCCATGCTCCACACAGCGAGTCTCAACAGCGCCCACTAGCGTGACGAGACACACGGCAGCCCTGCGACACACAAAAGCCTCGACACACTTCTACACCAGTTAGCGGATTTATGCATAGCAACAACTGAAATGGCAACTCTAAAACACAACACTGCTGTTACACTGACTTTACGTGAGTTTTGAAGTACTTTTAACGTCATCTTTGCGACTATAAACGGCGAAATTATAGAGGGCAGAAAACTACGTAGCCCCCCCCCCGAGAACTCTCAAAACAAAGAGGAAGTCAAGCCAGCGGAAATTAGACAAGCACATTTCACAATAAAATGCTCGCTATACTCTGCTTGGACCCCCCGCGATTTCCCAGAGAAAGGTGCCCACTCATAATGTGAAAACCCAAATGAAACATCACTTATTTACAACATTTTATAAAGACATGCTAACACATATTAACAACACTGAGTGAACACAGGAACCCTGAAAACCAAAAACGCTAACTTGTGTCTTTCAGAATAAAAGCCCGCGTTTCAAGCGTCCAAGTCAGGCGAGAATTTTGTAGCGAAAACCCTCACCAGCTTAGTCTTTATGACTCGTATGACCCCCCCTAGTGCAGGTTCCAGCAATGCCGCTTGTCTTCTTCTCTCTGGGAGGATTCAGGCGGGTTTTGGACTGCATAATAGCGTTTCCAGCGCCATGTTTTTGACGCCCCCCCACTCTACTACACGGTTCCACACAGGTGACACCGCCGCGTCACTGCTCCGCTCCGCGCCCGAGCCTCCCTCCGCTGTGCTTGCGTCCTGTACCAGGCGGGGGCGGGGCCTCCTGTATCAAGCGTTACTATGGGCAAATTTGTTCTTACACACCCATGGATTTTTTTTGCCCTCAGGAATGTCTGACCGCAGTAGCAAAGCATGACGTTTATTTGTAGTTCCTTCCTCGTAACATCTATATTGTAACGTGCATGGATAAGTAGACACGTTGGTCCCTGACTAACGGGTCGGACCTTTTAGTCGACTGGTTAACGTTGTCGCTTGCGGAGCGGGAGACATGGGTTCGCGTCCCGGCTGTGGCGGTTCCCGGACTGCCCCCCGAATTCGCTACATTGGTGTCATAAGTGGGATGGTAACCCAGCCACTGAGGATGCACAAGCCAGTGCATCCTTAGTGCCGGTCCCAAGCCTGGACAAATGGGGAGGGTTGCGTCAGTGAAGGGCATCCGGCGTAAAATCTTTGCCAAATCAAATATGCGGATCATAAATAAGACTTACGGATCGGTCGAGGCCCGGGTTACCAACGACCGCCACCGGTACTGTTAACCAGCAGGGTGTCGGTGGAAACTATGCTACTGTACTACTGGGCGAAGGAGAAGGAGAGGGGGAAAGCATGTCCAGAGGCAGCTAGAGAGGAGGAAGGGTAGGCATGTGGAGGTGAGAGTTGGAACTTTGAATGTTGGCACTATGACTGGTAAAGGGAGAGAGCTGGCTGACATGATGGAAAGAAGAAAGGTAGGCATACTGTGTGTGCAAGAGACCAGGTGGAAGGGGAGTAAGGCCAGGAGTATCGGAGGTGGCTTCAAACTCTTCTACCATGGTGTGAATGGGAGGAGTAATGGGGTAGGGGTAATTCTGAAGGAAGAGTATGTCAAGAGCATGCTGGAGGTGAAGAGTGTGTCAGACAGAGTGATGAGTAGGAAGCTGGAAATTGAAGGTTTATTGCTGAATGTTATCAGCGCATATGCCCCGCAAGTTGGGTGTGAGATGGATGAAAAAGAAGAATTCTGGAGTGAGTTGGACAACATGGTGGAGAGGGTACCCAAGGAGGAGAGAGTGGTGATTGGAGCGGACTTCAATGGACATGTTGGCGAAGGGAACAGAGGTGATGAGGAGGTGATGGGAAGGTATGGAGTCAAGAAGAGAAATGTGGAAGGACAGATGGTGGTGGATTTTGCGAAAAGGATGGAAATGGCTGTGGTGAATACATATTTCAAGAAGAGGGAGGAACACAGGGTGACATACAAGAGTGGAGGAAAGTGCACCCAGGTGGACTATATCTTATGTAGAAGGCGCCATCTAAAAGGGATTGGAGACTGCAAGGTGGTGACAGGGGGTGGTGACCATCGGATGGTGGTCTGTAGGATGACTTTGGAGACCAAGAAGAGGAAGCGAGTGAAGACACAGCCAAAGATCAAATGGTGGAAGTTGAAGAAGGAAGACTGTTGTGTGGAGTTCAGGCAGGAGTTAAGACAGGCACTGGGTGGTAGTGAAGAGTTGCCAGATGGCTGGACAACCACTGCAGAAATAGTGAGGGAGACAGCTAGGAAGGTACTTGGTGTGTCATCAGGACAGAGGAAGGAAGACAAGGAGACTTGGTGGTGGAATGAGGAAGTACAGCAAATTATACAGAGGAAAAGGTTGGCAAAGAAGAAGTGGGATAGTAAGAGAGATGAAGAAAGTAGACAGGAGTACAAGGAGATGCAGCGTAAAGCAAAGAGAGAGGTGGCAAAGGCAAAGGAAAAGGCGTATGGTGAGTTGTATGACAGGTCAGACACTAAGGAAGGAGAAAAGGACTTGTACCGATTGGCTAGACAGAGGGACCAAGCTGCAAAGGATGTGCAGCAAGTTAGGGCGATCAAGGATAGAGATGGAAATGTGCTGACAAGCGAGGAGAGTGTGCTAAGAAGGTGGAAGGAGTACTTTGAGGGGCTGATGAATGAAGAAAATGAGAGAGAGAGAAGGTTGGATGATGTAGGGATAGTGAATCAGGAAGTTCAGCGGATTAGCAAGGAGGAAGTGAGGGCAGCTATGAAGAGGATGAAGAGTGGAAAGGCAGTTGGTCCTGATGACATACCTGTGGAGGCATGGAGGAGTTTAGGAGAGATGGCAGTGAAGTTTTTAACTAGATTGTTTAACACAATCCTGGAAAGTGAGAGGATGCCTGAGGAGTGGAGAAGAAGCATACTGGTACCGATTTTCAAGAACAAGGGAGATGTGTAGAACTGTAACAACTACAGAGGTATAAAGTTGATCAGCCACAGCATGAAGATTTGGGAAAGAGTAATAGAAGCTAGGTTAAGAGGAGAGGTGATGATCAGCAACAGCAGTATGGGTTCATGCCACGAAAGAGCACCACAGATGTGATGTTTGCTTTGAGAATGTTGATTGAGAAGTATAGAGAAGGCCAGAAAGAGTTGCATTGTGTCTTTGTAGATTTAGAGAAAGCTTATGACAGAGTGCCGAGAGAGGAGGTGTGGTATTGTATGAGGAAGTCAGGAGTTGCAGAGAAGTATGTAGGAGTGGTGCAGGATACGTATGAGGGAAGTGTGACAGTGGTGAGGTGTGCGGTTGGAATGACAGATGGGTTCAAGGTGGAGGTTGGATTACATCAAGGATCGGCTCTGAGCCCTTTCTTGTTTGCAATGGTGATGGACAGGTTGACGGACAAGATCAGGCAGGAGTCTCCATGGACGATGATGTTCGCGGATGACATTGTGATCTGTAGTGAGAGTAGGGTGCAGGTTGAGGAGAGCCTGGAGAGGTGGAGGTATGCACTGGAGAGAAGAGGAATGAAAGTCAGTAGGAGCAAGACAGAATACCTATGCGTGAATGAGAGAGAGGACAGTGGAATGGTCAGGATGCAAGGAGTGGAGGTGACAAAGGCATTTCAGTTTAAATACTTGGGGTCAACTGTCCAAAGTAACGGGGAGTGCAGTAGAGAGGTGAAAAAGAGAGTGCAGGCAGGTTGGAGTGGGTGGAGAAGTGTGTCAGGAGTGATTTGCGACAGAAGGGTACCAGCAAGAGTTAAAGGGAAAGTTTACAAGATGGTAGTGAGACCAGCTATGTTATATGGTTTGGAGACAGTGGCACTGACGAAAAGACAGGAGGTGGAGCTGGAGGTGGCAGAGTTGAAGATGCTAAGATTTTCACTGGGAGTAACGAAGAAGGACAGGATTAGGAACGAGTACATTGGAGGGACTGCTCAGGTTGGACAGTTTGGAGACAAAGAAAGAGAGGCAAGATTGAGATGGCTTGGACATGTGTGGAGGAGAGATGCTGAGTATATTGGGAGAAGGATGCTGAATATGGAGCTGCCAGGGAAGAGGAAAAGAGGAAGGCCAAAGAGGAGGTGTATGGATGTGGTGAGGGAAGACATGCAGGTGGCTGGTGTGACAGAGGAAGACGCAGAAGACAGGAAGAAATGGAAACGGATGATCCGCTGTGGCGACCCCTAACGGGAGCAGCCGAAAGTAGTAGTAGTAGCAGTAGGTGTCATAAGTGGGATGGTGCGACGGTGAGGTTATCCGAAGTGCGTGCGCCCAGAGGCGTGAGGAAGCTGATATGCTGAAGCGCGCGGGGGGGGGCGCTTCCCGAAGGAGGGGGGTAGTGTAACGTGCATGGATAAGTAGACACGTTGGTCTTTGACAAACGTGTCGGACCCTTTAGTCGACTGGTTAACGTTGTCGCTTGCGGTGTGGGAGACACGGGTTTGCGTCCAGGCTGTGGCGACGGTCTCCCGGACTGCCCCCCCGAATTCGCTACAATATGTTGTTTGCATATGACGTCACGAACTACAGATGAGGGCAGGAAGTGATTTTCTACATAGGAAGCGCTACCACAAACTTTCGAAATGCCTATGTTTGGCGTCATTAACTGAGAAACCACAAGGAGTTTTTATTGAGCACCAAAAGTTGTTGTTCATGAGAGGGGAAAAACGCAAGAAACGGACCGAAAACGCCGGGGGGGGGGGGGGGGAAATAGCTTTGCCAACCGCCGTCTGCGGTCGGGAGGGGCGGAGTCGGATAACGCGTGTGTGTGCAGTGACCACTTCGTCAAAAATATCACCCTTCATAACATAAAGGATCATGCCCAACATATAGCTTACCTTCTGTTTATACCTTTCTCTCATCATATCGGCTAAACTAGCACAGTTCGGGTTAAACGAGCGCCATCTCGTCCATCCTGCTTTCAGTGGCGCCCCCAAGGGGTGGCCATGGCCACCCTGATACTATCCCTGGGCCCCCCCCGCTGGCCCCCCCAACCACGAGTCGCATAATATACTTCTGATTATGCATAATATGCTTCTATCTGATATTTTAACCCAGCCACTGAGGATGCACAAGCCAGTGCATCCTTAGTGCCGGTCCCAAGCCCGGACAAATGGGGAGGGTTGCGTCAGGAAGGGCATCCGGCGTAAAATCTTTGCCAAATCAAATATGCGGATCATAAATAAGACTTACATACCGGATCGGTCGAGGCCCGGGTTACCAACGACCGCCACCGGTACTGTTAACCAGCAGGGTGTCGGTGGAAACTATGCTACTGTTGGGCGAAGGAGAAGGAGAGGGGGAAAGCATGTCCAGAGGCAGCTAGAGAGGAGGAAGGGTAGGCATGTGGAGGTGAGAGTTGGAACTTTGAATGTTGGCACTATGACTGGTAAAGGGAGAGAGCTGGCTGACATGATGGAAAGAAGAAAGGTAGGCATACTGTGTGTGCAAGAGACCAGGTGGAAGGGGAGTAAGGCCAGGAGTATCGGAGGTGGCTTCAAACTCTTCTACCATGGTGTGAATGGGAGGAGTAATGGGGTAGGGGTAATTCTGAAGGAAGAGTATGTCAAGAGTGTGTTGGAGGTGAAGAGAGTGTCAGACAGAGTGATGAGTATGAAGCTGGAAATTGAAGGTTTATTGCTGAATGTTATCAGCGCATATGCCCCGCAAGTTGGGTGTGAGATGGATGAAAAAGAAGAATTCTGGAGTGAGTTGGACGACATGGTGGAGAGGGTACCCAAGGAGGAGAGAGTGGTGATTGGAGCGGACTTCAATGGACATGTTGGTGAAGGGAACAGAGGTGATGAGGAGGTGATGGGAAGGTATGGAGTCAAGAAGAGAAATGTGGAAGGACAGATGGTGGTCGATTTTGCGAAAAGGATGGAAATGGCTGTGGTGAATACATATTTCAAGAAGAGGGAGGAACACAGGGTGACGTACAAGAGTGGAGGAAAGTGCACACAGGTGGACTATATCTTATGTAGAAGGCGCCATCTAAAAGGGATTGGAGACTGCAAGGTGGTGACAGGGGAGAACGTAGCTAGGCAGCATCGGATGGTGGTCTGTAGGATGACTTTGGAGACCAAGAAGAGGAAGCGAGTGAAGACACAGCCGAAGATCAAATGGTGGAAGTTGAAGAAGGAAGACTGTTGTGTGGAGTTCAGGCAGGAGTTAAGACAGGCACTGGGTGGTAGTGAAGAGTTGCCAGATGGCTGGAAAACCACTGCAGAAATAGTGAGGGAGACAGCTAGGAAGGTACTTGGTGTGTCATCAGGGCAGAGGAAGGAAGACAAGGAGACTTGGTGGTGGAATGAGGAAGTACAGCAAATTATACAGAGGAAAAGGTTGGCAAAGAAGAAGTGGGATAGTAAGAGAGATGAAGAAAGTAGACAGGAGTACAAGGAGATGCAGCGTAAAGCAAAGAGAGAGGTGGCAAAGGCAAAGGAAAAGGTGTATGGTGAGTTGTATGACAGATTAGACACTAAGGAAGGAGAAAAGGACTTGTACCGATTGGCTAGACAGAGGGACCAAGCTGCAAAGGATGTGCAGCAAGTTAGGGCGATCAAGGATAGAGATGGAAATGTGCTGACAAGCGAGGAGAGTGTGCTAAGAAGGTGGAAGGAGTACTTTGAGGGGCTGATGAATGAAGAAAGTGAGAGAGAGAGAAGGTTGGATGATGTAGGGATAGTGAATCAGGAAGTTCAGCGGATTAGCAAGGAGGAAGTGAGGGCAGCTATGAAGAGGATGAAGAATGGAAAGGCAGTTGGTCCAGATGACATACCTGCGGAGGCATGGAGGTGTTTAGGAGAGATGGCAGTGGAGTTTTTAACTAGATTGTTTAACACAATCCTGGAAAGTGAGAGGATGCCTGAGGAGTGGAGAAGAAGCATACTGGTACCGATTTTCAAGAACAAGGGCGATGTGCAGAACTGTAACAACTACAGAGGTATAAAGTTGATCAGCCACAGCATGAAGATTTGGGAAAGAGTAATAGAAGCTAGGTTAAGAGGAGAGGTGATGATTAGCAGCAGTATGGTTTCATGCCACGAAAGAACACCGCAGATGTGATGTTTGCTTTGAGAATGTTGATGGAGAAGTATAGAGAAGGTCAGAAGGAGTTACATTGTGTCTTTGTAGATTTAGAGAAAGCTTATGACAGAGTGCCGAGAGAGGAGGTGTGGTATTGTATGAGGAAGTCAGGAGTTGCAGAGAAGTATGTAGGAGTGGTGCAGGATATGTATGAGGGCAGTGTGACAGTGGTGAGGTGTGTGGTTGGAATGACAGATGGGTTCAAGGTGGAGGTGGGATTACATCAAGGATCGGCTCTTAGCGCTTTCTTGTTTGCAATGGTGATGGACAGGTTGACGGACAAGATCAGGCAGGAGTCTCCATGGACGATGATGTTCGCGGATGACATTGTGATCTGTAGCGAGAGTAGGGTGCAGGTTGAGGAGAGCCTGGAGAGGTGGAGGTATGCACTGGAGAGAAGAGGAATGAAAGTCAGTTGGAGCAAGACGGAATACCTATGCATGAATGAGAGGGGGGGGGGCAGTGGAATGGTCAGGATGCAAGGAGTGGAGGTGACAAAGGCATTTGAGTTCAAATACTTGGGGTCAACTGTCCAAAGTAACGGGGAGTGCAGTAGAGAGGTGAAAAAGAGAGTGCAGGCAGGTTGGAGTGGGTGGAGAAGAGTGTCAGGAGTGATTTGCGACAGAAGGGTACCAGCAAGAGTTAAAGGGAAGGTTTACAAGATGGTTGTGAGACCAGCTATGTTATATGGTTTGGAGACAGTGGCACTGACGAAAAGACAGGAGGTGGAGCTGGAGGTGGCAGAGTTGAAGATGCTAAGATTTTCACTGGGAGTAACGAAGAAGGACAGGATTAGGAACGAGTATATTAGAGGGACCGCTCAGGTTGGACGGTTTGGGGACAAAGCAAGAGAGGCAAGATTGAGATGGCTTGGACATGTGTGGAGGAGAGATGCCGGGTATATTGGGAGAAGGATGCTGAATATGGAGCTGCCAGGGAAGAGGAGAAGAGGAAGGCCAAAGAGGAGGTTTATGGATGTGGTGAGGGAAGACATGCAGGTGGCTGGTGTGACAGAGGAAGACGCAGAAGACAGGAAGAAATGGAAACGGATGATCCGCTGTGGCGCCCCCTAACGGGAGCAGCCGAAAGTAGTAGTAGTAGATGCTTCTATCTGATATTTTACATTAGGTGCTGTTCATTTAAATCAGTAATGTATATTTTTCTTAACTCTCATATTGACAGTTTTCCACTAGCCTATACAGTATACTACAACAGCATCATAGAATTCCCCAAATTCAGTCATGGCTTTTGGTTTTGGTGTGCCCCCTCAAGATTTTCAGTGGCCCCATTTGGCCACCCCTATGAAACATTTCTGGGGGCGCCACTGCCTGCTTTTCACTTCCTGCCCTCCATCTGAATCTCGCGCGTCGTCGGAATCACGTGACAGCAAACAAGCTAAATCGGAGTCTAAAGTCAGGGGTTACCCAGGTTCTACACTGGCCTCTAAGACAAACTTCAGGGCTACAAAAATCCCATGGGTGTGTATGCACAAATTTGCCCATAGTAACAATTGATACATGAGGCCCCCGAGGCCCCAGAGCTCCAACCGCTGGCATCATACTCTCAAAAACCAAAGCCCCGGACCTCCTCCCTGACCCGGGGGTTGAGGGCACCCCCTCCGCTTAAATCAGGCCGCTCCAGGCCCAAGGCTCCAGGCGCCCGCGCCACAGTCTCCACACCCCGGCTCAGGGCCTCCTCCCAGTGCGTACCCCCTATGCGTCAAGGCTGTCGAAAGTGACAGGTGGAAGCTCGTCTAGGTGGCGAGACACAAAGCGAGGGACGTTTTCGCCAACCTCGTTAAGTCATTTTAAACAACTCTCAACGTCATTTGCGTCTTTTTGCGGCCCTTTGCGTGATACAAAGCGCTGGGTAGAGCTTGGGCAGAGTTCAACGTGAACTTTTTGGGAGTTCACAGCCAGTAAAACGATGCCGTCCTGGCTCAAGCTTTTCACTTTGACGACGAGCAAGTTTAAGAGTTCGTCTCCCACAATAATTTTACCCTCGACAGCCGTGTATATGTCTGGTTTTAGTCGAGATTTACTCGGAGCAGCGGGCCCTCTACCAGCTGCCTCCGCCATCTTGACCGGAAGATGGATATATATATATATATATATATATATATATATATATATATATGGATAGATAGATAGATAGATAGATAGATAGATAGATAGATAGATAGATAGATAGATAGATAGATAGATAGATAGATAGATAGATAGAGAGAGAGATAGATAGATAGATAGATAAAGGGAAAGGTAGAAAAACAGTTAATCGATCTGAGCTAGCAAGCGTATGCGTAAGTGCAGACCAGGAGCAGGAGGCCAGATATCCCCATAGAGACTGGCAGGCAGCTCCATTGTAAACACATTAGTTTCTATCTGAGTTGCTAGCAGTCTCTCTCTCTCCCCCTCTCTCTCTCTCTCTCCCCCCCCTCTCTCTCTCTCCTTATAACCCTTTCTGTATCTCATTTCCCCACACCCTGTAAAACAAGATAGAGAGCGATAAAATGAGATGGAGAGACAGGGAAAGATAAATGGAAGGAGAAACATAAGCATAAGCTCCAGCATGGAGAGCGAGTCTCGGCAGAACAGATGCAGTGTGTGGGCAGGTAATGCTGAAGATTTACACCCTAATATGGTCTGTTACAACTCATATAATCTGCTGAACTCTACTGAACCTGGTTTATGGCACTGTTCCCACCTGACATTAAGTCAAGTGTGGTAATGGATTGAACGGGGAGAAAAATGGCGGATTGAGGGATACACCGGCAGGGATTATTGTCTACTTGTCCTTCGGTTTTCCCTCTTGTTGCTTTATAAGCGCTGTTTATTCTGCCCCGTCTCTCCTCCGTTGCTTCATATAGTGGATTTCTGCCCGCTTCGTGGTTTCTGGGGAGTCCCTTTGTGTTAATGTACTGTATCTGGGACCGTGGCGTTCGCCGCCAGATTATCATCAAATAAACGAACACGTAGAATATCAAACAGACCAACCACAAGGAGGGCGAGGGAAGGAGTTTGGAGGAGCCTGGGAACGGAGGAGGACTGGAAGCCCGTGGCCAGGCGGTGCAGGAGCCCACAAGTGGGTGCACAGTGAAGTGTAGGGGGGGGGGGGAGCGACGCTACAAATGTGCTGTGCTTAACAACACAATGGTTCGATAAGCCTCATCATGTTACCCTTCAGAGGCAAAAAGTAGAGAGTGGAGAAGGGTTGTTGGAGCTGGAGTGGGGCGGGCGGGGGGGGCAGTCAGGGGATATGGCGATGGTGCAGCTGAGGGCAGTGGAAGAGGAGGATGAGTATGTGTGAGGGCAGGAGGCGAGCGAGGAGCGGACCTTTCGGCTGAAAAGGTCGCCCAAATAGATCCACTCTTCTGGCTAATCAGAGCGGGACCGGGGCGGACACTAATCACCCGGTGCGAAGGTCACAAAAGGTCACGAAAAGGTTGCCCGGGTCATGAAACCCTGGCTCAAATTACCTGTCCATTTCCCCCCCCCCCCACCGTGACCTATCCTCACAAGGTGAAACACGGAGAGGGAAGTGATGAACAAGATAGGATGTGGTTCATTTAGTTATACAAATGTTTTGTCTTCTTCTCCTTAGAACATTAATAGTAATGACAAAAATTAAGCTAACAGTGATAACCATAGATAAAGCTGCAAGCAGTGACGAGGGAGCCAAGCAGCCCAGCAGGGCAGAGGCCCCATCAGAACTTGATCTGCTCACGTTTCAAGCCTGGCTGTAAGCACTAACAGCAATTTCTTTGTTTGGCTAACTGCAGCGTCCCCCGGTGACACGCCACATTTGTTGCACACATCCAGAGAAGTTTGGTGTCCATTTTTTTCTCCCCAGTTGTATCCGGCCAATTACCCCACCCTCCCGGTCACCCCCTCTGCCGATCCGGGGAGGGCTGCAGACTACCACGCGCCTCCTCCCATACACGTGGAGTCACCAGCCGCTTCTTTTCACCTGACAGTGAGGAGTTTCGCCAGGCAGGGGGATGTAGCGCGTGGGAGGAGGACGCTATTCCCCCGACCGACCGACCGACCAGAGGAGGCGCTAGTGCAGCGACCAGGACACATACTCACATCCGGCTTCCCATCCGCAGACACGGGCCAATTGTGTCTGTAGGGACGCCCGACCAAGCCGGAGGCAACACAGGGACTCGATCCGGCGATCCTCGTGTTGGTAGGCAACGGGATAGACCGCCACGCCACCCGGATGCCCCCGCCTTCATTACACTGCATACATAAAGACACAGGCAACACACTAGGATGAGCACCAGCATGACATGGTCAGTCAACCCTGAATACATCTTCCTTTACCTTACATGCCACACCTAGACCTGATGACGTGTCGGTCAGGTGACCCGGCCGTACTACATGTCCCTAGGTATGACTATGTGTGTGTGTGTGTGTGTGTGTGTGTGGGTGTGTGTGGGTGTGTGATGGCCTGGGGTCTCCCCGCCTGCTGCCCGGTGACTGCTGGGGTAGGCTCCAGCATCCCCGCGACCCTGACAGCCGGATAAGCGGTTCGGATAAAGGATGGATGGATGGATGGATGGATGGATGGATGGATGGATGGATGGATGGATGGATGGATGGATGGATGGATGGATGGATGGATGGATGGATGGATGGATCTCCAAGTTACTGTCATTAGTCGATAGACTACCGTGTCTTGTGTTTCTAACAGTAGAGACGGTTCCACACACAAACCCCCTACAAAAATATCCAGAATCAGAATCAACTTCACTGGGCAACTGTGCTACAAGGAACTTGACTCCAGGTTACAGAAGCTTCTAGTACTTACGTACATACACAATACCATTTATTAGAAGGATAAACCCCCTGAGGTGGACCATCTCGTTTTCCAGGGGGTCCTTAACACAAATATGCAGAAAATACAGCACACAACAACAAGCAACACAAACACACTAGCACACACGCCCAGACAGAAGCTCTCCCCGGGCCAGCCACTGCCCACCCACTGCTTCCCCCCAAAATGCCACAATACATACACTATACAGAGTATACATACACACAACTACACAATATTACAAAACAAATATAAAATACTTCAAATATTTCAAATGTCAACTGTACAAATATTGCAGTTGTGTGTACTTCAGCAGCACAGCTCCCCGGGAGCCCTGCAGAATGTGCTGATGAGGACTGACGGCCGGTCATCTGCACCCGTGAGGCGAGGTTGTGTACGTGATGGCTTGCTTTCCATCCACCCATCATCCCAGCCGCTCATCCTGCTCTCAGGGTTGTGGGGATGCTGGGGCCTATCTCAGCAGCCACTGGGCGGCAGGCGGGGAGACACCCTGGACAGGCCGCCAGGCCATCACGCGCTAACCGTGCCGCCCCCCAGGGTTAGCATGGCCGCCTCACAGCAAGAAGGTGCTGGGTTCGAGCCCCAGGGTAGTCCAACCTTGGGGGTCCTCTGTGTGGAGTTTGCATGTTCTCCCCGTGTGTGTGTGTGTGTGTGTGTGTGCCCTGTGTGATGGCCTGGCGGCCTGTCCAGGGTGTCTCCCCGCCTGCCGCCCAATGACGAGCTTGATTTCAAACGTGTGAAAATGAACCGATCTGTTTCTCTCACTGTAACCTCACACATGTGAGTCCCAGTGTGGGTTTTTTTTTGTGTGTTTCTTCTCCTTTTGTGTGTGTGTTTAAGTGTGGAGAGTACTGCTGGCGTCGTGTGTGGCTGCCGCTTCTCCCTCTCGTAGCGCCCCCTTCCCATCCACCCCTGTATGTATAAGTATACATGCAGGTGACAGTGATGGCGTTGCACTGAAAACCCTCCCCCTGGATGGCCACCTTGCCCTGGTGCAGAAGCTTGCATGCACCAATGACCCCAAGAGCTGTGCCGCCCGGAGCTCGGCTCCTGCAGGGTCCCCCAAGGCGGTCAAGGGGGAGGGTCCAGACGAAACGTCCAGACCTCAACGACGGAAGTGGCGGCAGAGTTCTCCGGGTCACAACGGCAGTGAAGGCGGATGAAGGCTGCAACAGAGGGCTGGTCCCTAACCGTCTCGGCGACTGGACTCCGGCCACCCCGAGACCAGGACCGCGTGGTGGCTGCAGGCGCATCAGCCGCGTGAAAAGCTGTCACGCGCAGGCGTCCTCCCATTGTGCGGCTCCAGGGTCGGCCTCTACCCCCACCCGAGGACCCGGAGGGACCCAGAGGGAGGACGGTCAGACTCGACCCCCGAGGGACTGCCAGTGATGATGACGATGATGATGATGACTGAAAACGGTATCATCCATTATAATTAGCTAAACTTCATTGATTTACGTGTCGATTGCGTTTACAGGGTGGCAAAAAATGTGCTTCACATTTGCATTTCGTGTGACGGTAATGTGACATAACTGCGTTTTGGGAAGCCGAGTTCACGGCGTGGGGCTCTGACACACTGTTGTGGGAATGTAGATAATCACTGGAGGGCCACATTACAGCAGCTAAACATATAATAGATGGCCCTTTTATGGCGCAAATGTCGTGTTTCTACCAAGGTTTTCAAGCATCACCTACATGGGAAATAGAAATAATAATAATAATTATTATAATAATACGTTTTGTTTGTGGGCGCCTTTCAGAGCACCCAGGGACACCTTGCAGAACGCAGTTAAAACCAAACCAAAACAAGCAGCACTGTATCAGACAGCATAAGGTCCAAACAACCAGGGTAGACAACGAAAAGTTAACACAACGGATAAGTATACAATCATCGTCAGCACAAAACTCAAGAAGAAAGTGGATTGTTTACCCTGTGACGGTGCCAAAATCACTGTACTATACTTGCAGTTTTGCAGACGGCGGTTCAGCACCATGGACAGCAGCCAATCGACAGTACAGTAAAGCTGAACACAAAACAAGAGAAGGCAGAACACCTCAAACCTCCTGCTAAATGAAGCACTGCAATCAAAATCATGTAATCTGTGATCTGACACACACACACACACACACACACGCAGGGGTGTGACTAAAGAGGTGGCACGAGTTGCAACAACCCCCCCCCCCCCCGACATATAATAATAATAATAATAATAATAATAACAACAATAGTTATAACAACAACAACAAGAATAATAATTACATTCATACAGAACTTGTATAGCCCTCCAAAGTGCTTCACAGTGAAGGGGCTAACTCGCTTCACCCACCTCCAATGTGTAGCACACAACTAACTGGGTGATGCACGGCAGCAATTTTGCATCGGAATACTTATCACACATCAGCTTGAGGTGGAGAGGGGGGGACTCACTGAGCCAATTACATGCGGGGATGATTAGGTGGCCAGATGGAGAGAGCCAGGTTGGAAATGTTGCCAGTACACCAGGGAACCCTCTACTCTTTGCGATAAGTGCCTGCCGTGGGATCTTTAATGACCACAGCGAGTCAGGACCTTGGTTTAACGTCTCACCCGGAGGACGGCATCTCCTACAGCACAGTGTCCCCGTCATTGTGCTGGGACATTGGGATTTTGATATTTGTTGTTTTTATCAGGACCAGAGGGAAGACTGCCCCCTACTGGCCCACCAATACCACTTCCGGCAGCATCCGATCCAAGTGCTAGCCAAACCCATACCTGCTTAGCTTCTGTCATTTGGCAGAACCAGGGTACATATTGGTATGGCTGTCGGGCTGATTGCCCCCCCCCGCCCCTATGCCATTGATCTTCTACAAGCTATGGACTCTGATTCCCCCTCTGTACTTCTACTACTGGACCTCAGTGCAGCCTTTGACATCACTGATCTGTGTATACTATTAGAAAGAATGCATTGTAATTTTGGTGTCTCTGGCTTGGCTCTCTCTTGGTTTAAGTCATACATATCCGGAAGAACACGTTGTGTCTGCTATAATAATATTACATCTAAATTCTCTGACCTTAAATATGGCCTACCTCAGGGCTCGGTTCTTGGCCCTCTCCTTTTCTCTCTTTATATTTCCCTCTTGGCCAATTATACGTAATCACGGAATACATTTCCATTGCTATGCTGATGATACTCAGATGTATGTGCCTATAAGGGCTGAAGATCATACTCAATTGATTAATTTAGAGGCCTGCTAATACATGCATTTGTTTCATCCAGACTCGATGACTGTAATGTTCTGTTTTCAGGTCTGCCACATGCTAGTACTAAAAGTCTTCAGATGGTTCAGAATGCTGCTGCTAGAATCCTAACTAACATGAGAAAATTTGACCATATTACACCAATTCTTGCCTCCCTTCATTGGCTTCCTATCCATGTTAGATCAGACTTCAAGGTGCTTCTGCTGACTTGTAAAATCCTAAACGGGCTTGCCCCATCTTACCTGTCTGATCTCCTTAAACCGTACATCTCATCTCGAGCTCTCCACTCTCAAAATACGGGGCTCCTGTGTGCACCCAAAGTTAAACAGAAGTCAGCTGGTGGCAGGGCCTTTTCCTATCGGGCCCCGTTCTTGTGAACAATCAGAGTCTGTTGAGTCCTTTAAATCCAAACTTAAAACTCATCTTTTTGCCTTAGCTTACAATTAGTTGACTTTAAGTTGAGTGCTTCACAACCTGTACTGCATGGCGGGTCGGTTTCTGTCTCAATGAATTTACCGAGCACTGTTCTGCCAACGAGATTATAGAGTATTGATTACTGACTATTACAAACTGTTCTCTTCTCTCACGTGTCTTTTCTCTGTCTCTGAAGGTCTCCTTCTTTCTCTTCTTCTCTGTATGTGAATAGTGTGTCGTGAGTCTCCCTTGTGTGCACGTGCAGTCTGTCCTCCTCCCAGGTCTCCATGGTGATGGTGGTCGCCACCTGGACACTGCTTGGCATCCGCCTCATCACATTTTCTTTTTAAATATCTTATAAATCCACGTAATTTTGTTATCCTGTTTCAGTGTTATATCCTTCTCTCACTCAGATGTGTGACAAATGTGTTTTCTTGTCTCTCCTCCGGTGTGTATGAACGGTGTGATGTGAGCCTCCCCTGTGTGCATGTGTAGTCCGTCCTCCTGTCAGGTCCACATGGTGATGGTGGTCGCATGGCTCGGGTGCTGGGCTGTTCCGGTGGCATCTGGACACTGCTTGGCATCCTCCTCATCATATTCTTCCTATATTTTATAATTCCATCATAATTCTGTTATCCTCTTTCAGTGTTGTATTGAGTAAATGCTGTACACACAACATCCATTGCACGTCTGTCCGTCTTGGGAGAGAGATCCCGCCTCTGTTGCTCTCCCTGATGCTTCTCCCTATTTTTTCCTCGCTGTTAAATGTTTTTTTTAGGGAGTTGTTCCTTATCTGATGCGAGGAAGGAGGAAGTGAGGGCAGCTATGAAGAGGATGAAGAGTGGCAAGGCGGCTGGCCCTGATGACATACCTGTGGAGGCATGGAGGTGTTTAGGAGAGATGGCAGTGGAGTTTTTCACAAGATTTTTTAACACAATCTTGGAAAGTGAGAGGATGCCTGAGGAGTGGAGAAGAAGTATGCTGGTATCGATTTTCAAGAACAAGGGTGATGTGCAGAACTGTAGCAACTACAGAGGTATAAAGTTGATCAGCCACAGCATGAAGATGTGGGAAAGAGTAATAGAAGCTAGGTTAAGAGGAGAGGTGATGATTAGCGAGCAGCAGTATGGTTTCATGCCATGAAACAGCACCACAGATGTGATGTTTGCTTTGAGAATGTTGATATAGAAGTATAGAGAAGGTCAGAAGGAGTTATATTGTGTCTTTGTGGATTTAGAGAAAGCATATGACAGGGTGCCGAGAGAGGAGGTGTGGTATTGTATGAGGAAGTATGAGGGAGTAGCGGAGAAGTATGTAGGAGTGGTGCAGGATATGTATGAGGGCGGTGTGACAGTGGTGAGGTGTGCGGTAGGAATGATGGATGGGTTCAAGGTGGAGGTGGGATTATACCCCCAGGCGCTGCACGGCTAGGATGGATTAAATGCAGAGCGTAAATTCCCAACGGTCATCATTAAAGAATATCAAAATCAAATCAAGGATCGGCTCTGAGCCCTTTCTTGTTTGCAGTGGTGATGGACAGGTTGACAGACGAGATCAGGCAGGAATCTCCATGGACTATGATGTTTGCGGATGACATTGTGAACTGTAGCGTGAGTAGGGTGCAGGCTGAGGAGAGCCTGGAGAGGTGGAGGTATGCACTGGAGAGTAGAGGAATGAAAGTCATTAGCAGCAAGGCGTAATATGCCTGAATGAGATGGAGGACAGTGGAATGGTGAGGATGCAAGGAGTAGAGGTGACGAAGGTGGATGAGTTTAAATACTTGGGGTCAACTGTCCAAAGTAACGGGGACTGTGAAAAAGTGCTGAAGAAGAGAGTGCAGGCAGGGTGGAGTGGGTGGAGAAGAGTGTCAGGAGTGATTTGTGACAGAAGGGTACCAGCAAGAGTTAAAGGGAAGGTTTACAAGATGGTTGTGAGACCCGCTATGTTGTATGGTTTGGAGACAGTGGCACTGATGAAAAGACAGGAGGCGGAGCTGGAGGTGGCAGAGTTGAAGATGCTAAGATTTTCACTGGGAGTGATGAAGAAGGACAGGATTAGGAACGATTATATTAGAGGGACGGCTCAGGTTGGACAGTTTGGAGACAAAGCAAGAGAGGCAAGATTGAGATGGTTTGGACATGTGTGGAGGAGAGATGCTGGGTATATCGGGAGAAGGATGCTGAATATGGAGCTGCCAGGGAAGAGGAGAAGAGGAAGGCCAAAGAGGAGGTTTATGGATGTGGTGAGGGAGGACATGCAGGTGGCTGGTGGGACAGAGGAAGATGCAGAGGACGGGAAGAGATGGAAACGGATGATCCGCTGTGGCGCCCCCTAACGGGAGCAGCCGACAGTACTAGTAGTAGTTCCTTATCCGAGGCGAGGGTCGAAGGACAGGATGTTGTGTTGCTGTAAAGCCCACTGAGGCAAACTTGTAACTTGTGATAATGGGTATACCAATAAAACTGACTTGACTATATTGTACCTTTGCAGGTTTGGTTCTGTGATTTGGCACGTGTGGTTCAGGTTTTAGTGATTGTGTCTCAAGTTCCAGTTTGTGTGAACAGTTGTAAACACCTGCAATAAAGTTAAAATCTAAGTTGCTTCACAAACAAGTTAGTTCACACACACACACGCACACGCACACACAAGGAGCTCGTCTTGGTGCTCAACGTGATGACATCACCAACATGACGTGACATGTACAACACGATGACACGAACAAAACGTTTTAAAGTAGCTGAAAGAAAAAAAACAAACAACCAAGCAACATCTAACATGATCAATAAACATGATAAATAAATAAAAGCGAACGATCCTAAAGAGCACAACGTCTGAATGGGAAGCCAGGGGGGGGGTGCTGACTTGGGTGGGCACAACGTAAGACAGTCCTGAACCAACTTTCTACGTCTCCCGTAGCCTCAATAAGCAGGGGGCAATGAATCCTGAGTTGAGCGAGAGAGAGAGAGAGAGAGAGAGAGAGTGAGAGAGAGAGAGAGGAGAGAGAGAGAGAGTGAGAGAGAGAGAGAGAGAGAGAGAGAGAGAGCGAGAGAGAGAGAGAGAGAGAGAGAGAGAGAGAGAGAGAGAGAGGAGAGAGAGAGAGAGAGGAGAGAGGAGATAGGAGATAGAGAGAGAGAGAGGAGAGAGAGAGGAGAGAGAGAGAGAGAGAGAGAGAGGAGAGAGAGGAGAGAGAGAGAGGAGAGAGAGACAGGAGAGAGACAGAGAGAGGAGAGAGAGAGGAGAGAGGAGAGAGGAGATAGGAGATAGAGAGAGAGAGGGGGAGAGAGAGAGAGAGAGAGAGAGGAGAGAGAGAGAGAGGAGAGAGAGAAAATGTGAATCAAACCAAAAATGGAAAAATATTTGCTTGTTTTATTGACTTCAAAAAAGCTTTCGACTCTATTTGGCACGAAGGACTAAACTATAAACTTTTACAAAGTGGTGTAGGGGGTAAAGTCTATGACATAATAAAGTCAATGTATTCGGACAACAAATGTGCAGTTAAGATTGGAGACAAACACACCGAGTTCTTCACTCAGAATAGAGGGGTGAGACAGGGCTGTGGACTTAGCCCGACACTGTTTAATATGTATATTAATGAACTGGCTGTGCAGCTGGAACAGTCTGCAGCCCCAGGTCTCCCCCTGTATGACATGGAAGTGAAATTTTTGCTTTATGCAGATGATCTAGTTTTGTTGTCACCAACTGCAGATGGGCTGCAACAACTACTAGACCTGCTTGAGGACTACTACCAGCACTGGGCCCTGGCAATAAATCCAAAAAAGACAAAAGTAATGATCTTCCAGAAGAAGCCCAGATGTCAGGAAAATAGATACCAGTTGACTCTAGGTAGCATCACCTTAGAGCATACGATGCAGTATACTTACCTGGGTCTAATTATTACAGGATCGGGGAGTTTCAGTAGGGCAGTGAATAACCTAAAACAAAAAGCTCGCAGAGCTCTATATGCAATTAAAAATAAATTCTTTAACATTGATATACCAATCTCCATCTGGTGCAAACTGTTTGATAGTGTAATTCTGCCCACTGCACTATATGGAAGTGAGGTATGGGGTCCACTCAGTCTTTCCAGCTACACTAGATGGGGCAAGCATCCAGCAGAAACCCTACATGCTGAATTCTGTAGAATGATTCTGAAAATACAAAGGAAAACACCAAACAACGCATGTAGGGCAGAATTAGGCCGGTTTCCATTATTAATAAATGTACAAAAAAGATCTGTAAATTTCTGGATGCACTTAAATACAAGCCCAACAAATACATTGCACTTTAAAGCTCTGAAAACCCAAGAACTGAACCCCGAAAAGAGTCCCCTGAAGCAGCTGGCTCTGAGACTCACTAACCCTTTAGCAAATACTAAGACCAACCAACCTCAGGCCAGCACTGCATCCCAAACAAAGTTTACGATAAATCAGGCTATAAAACAAAGCGAGAACAATTATCTGAAACATTGGAATGCTGAAATCAAAACTCAAAACAAACTAGAAGTCTATCGGGCCCTAAAAACAAACTATGATTTGGAAGAACACTTCTTAACTGTCAGAGACAGGAAGCAGCGACAGATCCTCACCAAATACAGGCTCAGTGACCACAGTCTAGCCATTGAAAAGGGGAGACACAAAAAGACGTGGTTGCCAAAAGAGCAACGATCATGTGGTCAGTGCAGGACAGATGAGGTGGGGACAGAGGGGCACTTCCTCCTTAAATGTGACAGATTTGAAAAACAGCGCCGGGCTTTTGTCAAGGAACTGGAACACGTGATCCCAGAGTACCAGGAAATGGAGGACGCAGGTAAGCTGCGGGTGGTCCTGGGAGGAGGGCCAGCGGCGAACATTGCAGCAAGATTTATATTATCTTGCCACAACCAGAGAGATAGTGGATGACGGCACCTATTGCTACTATTGTTGTTTAATATCATAATCATTGTTGTTGTTATTATTATAATCATTGTTGTATTGTGTTGTTGTTTTACATGCTTTGGCAATACGTACACAAATGTATGTCATGCCAATAAAGCACATATTGAGTTGAATTGAATTGAATTGAGGAGAGAGGAGAGAGAGAGGAGAGAGAGGAGAGAGAGAGGAGAGAGAGAGAGAGAGAGAGAGAGAGAGAGAGAGAGAGGAGAGAGAGAGAGAGAGGAGAGAGAGAGAGCGAGAGAGAGAGGAGAGAGCGAGATAGAGAGAGAGGAGAGAGAGAGACAGGAGAGAGAGAGAGGAGAGAGAGAGAGGAGAGAGAGGAGAGAGAGAGAGAGAGAGAGAGAGAGGAGAGAGAGAGAGGAGAGAGAGAGAGCGAGAGAGAGAGAGGAGAGAGAGAGATAGAGAGAGAGAGGAGAGAGAGAGAGGAGAGAGAGAGACAGGAGAGAGAGAGACAGGAGAGAGAGAGAGAGAGAGGAGAGAGAGAGAGAAAGAGAGGAGAAAGAGAAAGAGAGGAGAAAGAGAGAGAGAGGAGAAAGAGAGAGAGAGAGAGAGGAGAGAGAGAGAGCGAGAGAGAGCGAGGGGGGGGTGTAGTGTAGTCTCTCTCCAGTGCCTTCTGGCTTTCATCCGTCAACTCTCACCGTAGGAGGGAGATAGCAGCCGTCTCGGCTCGGCTCGGTTCGGTTCGGCGGCGGCGGGCTGTTAACGGAGCGTATAGGTGCCCACGGCAGAGCAGCGCGCCGGCGGGACGGAAGTCGCTGCGTTGTGAGATCCTTCCAAGTGTCCGCGTTCCGAGCCGGGCCAAGTGAGTTGTCATCACGCTGGTGTGAGCAGATGGCGGTGAGCTGATCCAGCCTATATCCCTCCACATCTGCCCAGAAGCCTCCGCTGCTCGCTGGGGTTTTGCCCCCCCCCTCCTCCCCCCCCTCCTCCTCTCCGGAAAACCGACTGTGTTTCGGACAACTTCCTCACTCCCGGTGGCGAAGTGTTTGTGTTTTGTTGTTGTTTTGTTGCTATAATCGAGTTCGCAGTATCACAACTTCACCGGGCAGAGACGGCGGTGAACGGGAGAGCCGGGGCAGAACAGCGTCACACAGGAGCCGGGGCAGAACAGCGTCACACAGGAGCCGGGGCAGAACAGCGTCACACAGGAGCCGGGGCAGAACAGCGTCACACAGGAGCCGGGGCAGAACAGCGTCACACAGGAGCCGGGGCAGAACAGCGTCACACAGGAGCCGGGGCAGAACAGCGTCACACAGGAAGGGATTTCCAAATTTCCTCCCCGGCTCGCTGCTGGTTTTAACCACGGACGGAGTGGCATACCGCACGCAGCCCGCGCGGCTCCAGGATGGTACCCCAGCAGCTCCACTAGACCCGGTCCCAGCGTAGCCTCCAACATGTTCAGGCGAGGTAAGACCCGGGGGGGTTATTTGGTTGTATTTATTGTGGCTGGTCTTTGCTGTTGGTGTGACATTCCTGCTGGGCTGTCCGGGCGGAGACGGAGTTGCCACAGCTCCTGGGGTTGATTCTGCTGGCGGAGTCGCAGGAGGCGCCGCTGCCTCAACTCGCCCATACGTGGAGCAGGGGCACCGTAATATTCTGCAGGAATGAAATATTTATCCAAATCATATCCTCCTCTTCTTTCTTTTTCTGTCTTTCCTTTTTTTTTTTGCTGCCGCACTGCAGGTTGCAGGACTCGCGCTCGCTGGTGCTGTATGGGTGGCAGCGTGTGTGTGTGTGTGTGTGTGTGTGTGTGTGTGTGTGTGTGTGTGTGTTAGCCTCCTCCAGGACGCTGGTGTGTGTGTGTGTGTGTGTGTGTGTGTGTGTGTGTGTGTGTGTGTGTGTGTGTGTGTGTGTGTGTGTGTGTGTGTTAGCCTCCTCCAGGACGCTGGTGTGTGTGTGTGTGTGTGTGTGTGTGTGTGTGTGAGTGAGTGTGTGCACGCGCGCGCGCGCCCGCGGGAGAAAGGTGGCGTTTCCCCAGGGTCGCGAGCCGAAGAGAATTAATTAGCGAAAGAAGAAAATAAACAAACGGCTTGCAGCGAACAGCTTTCTCTCCCCCTACTTTTCTTTCTTTCTTTCTTTCTTTCTTTCTTTCCGGTTTTTACTTCTTTCATTCCACGGCCATCACACATCGGCCAGTCCAACGACCTTGTGTGTGCGCCGTGGGTCAACGCACGGTGGGCTTCAGGCACCTCTGCTGGTGGTGGTGGTGGTGGTGGTGTGTGTGTGTGTGTGTGTGTGTGTGTGTGTGTGTGTGTGTGTGTGCTTCATGTCAGAGATGTTTACAAACATATTTTGCATTACTTACCATAACCATAACCATAACCATAACCATGCACACACACACACACACACACACACACACACACACACACACACACGACACACACACACACACACACACACACACACACACACACATAAAGTGATATTTGCATAGAAATTGCCATAATGGAAACCATACAGGCAATTTCTCACAGGCTCCAGCGCATATTAATAACCACAGGCTTCTAAACGGGGATATTTGTGGACTGGTGACTCATCTGCCCGGCCAGAAAAATACAATTAGGGGTGTCAGTGAACGGCAGATTGTCAGGGAGCTGAGTGCAGTGCATGGCCGACTGAACCCCGAGAACACAATGGGAAAACATCCTTTAATAGAGACGCTGTCATGTGTCATTCAGATGAAACCAAGCACCCGGGGAGGAAACCCAATTTATCTGTTCGACCCACTCGGTTGGCCCGAGTCAGGGCATGAGGTGGGCACCGTCCTCATTCAGACTGGGCTCCCATGGGTTCGATAGGGCGCTGATTAGCATCATCTGGCAGTCATTTTGTGTGTGTGTGTGTGTGTGTGTGTGTGTGTGTGTGTGTGTGTGTGTTTTGTCATTGCATGTTTCTAAATATGTTTAAGAGAGAGACAAAGAGAGAAAAGAGGGTTTTAAAGTCTCTTTGTTGGTCAAAGGAAGATTGGCATACATTTTGTTGTAATTCAAAATGTGTTGTGCAGAAAACCACTTCGGCCCACCCACAGAACCACACACAAATACACACACACACACACACACACACACACACACACACACACACACACACACACACACACACACACACACACACACACACAACACGTCATAGTGATGGAAGATAAACTGCTTTGTTTCTCTACACACAAGTATGCGGCTGTCAGTGACAATCATAAAAGTTTGAGTAAGTGTGCAGCTGGCCTGAGATACAGTTATCTATGGTTGTCACCTTTACCAGCAGCGCCTCCTTCAGCGGTGGACTGGAGCGAGAGCGTGCAACAAACACTCAGAGAGACAGAGAGAGACAGAGAGAGAGAGAGAGAGAGAGAGAGAGACAGAGAGAGACAGAGAGAGAGAGAGAGAGAGAGAGAGAGAGAGAGAGAGAGAGAGAGAGAGAGAGAGAGGGGGGGGGGGGGGCTGCCTATCTCTCCACTGTCAGAGACAGTCAGCAGAGACACATCCTCACCAAGTACAGGCTCGGTGACCACAGTCTAGCCACTGAAAAGGGCAGACACACAAAGCATCTTGGCTACCAAAACAGCAAAGAATATGTGGTCACTGTACGGCAGGTGAGGCGGAGACAGAGATGCACTTCCTGCTAAATTGTGAAACATTCCGGAACATAAGAGAGAAAAACACCAGGAGAAACTTGAAAACCAGATTCCAAATGTTCTACTCCTGGATGAGAAAGAGCAATGGCCACTTGTTTTTGGGGGAGGGCCAAAGGTCACACCTTGCAGCACAATATGTGTCAGAACTCATAGCCTAAGGGTCAGTGAGTGACCAAAACACTGTCAAGTACTGTCAGTTGCTGCTCAAGTGCTGTTCTATGTGTCTGCCAGCTCTACTATGTATTCCCTTTTCTTGTTTTGTTTGTTTTTTGTTTAGTTCTCTGTTGACCTGTTTTGCTTTGCAACATTGTAATTAATACAGCCGTGCCAATGAAACGTCACTGAAGTGAATTGAATTGAATTGAGAGGTGAGAGGGAGTGAGGGGGAGAGACAGACAGACAGACAGACAGACAGACAGACAGACAGACAGACAGAGAGAGAGTGTGAGAGAGAGAGACAGACAGTGAGAGAGAGACAGACAGACAGAGTTGTTGTTTTACATGCTTTGGCAATATATACACAAATGTATTTCATGCCAATAAAGCACATATTGAATATTGAATATTGAGACAGACAGAGAGAGTGAGAGAGAGACAGAGAGACAGCGAGAGCGAGACAGACAAAGACAGAGAGAGAGAGAGAGACAGAGAGACAGACAAAGACAGAGAGAGAGAGAGAGAGACAGAGAGACAGACAAAGACAGAGAGAGAGAGAGAGAGCGAGACAGACAAAGACAGAGAGACAGAGACAGACAGAGAGACAGAGAGAGAGACAGCGATAGAGTGAGAGAGAGACACACAGGGGAGAGCCCACAGAGACTCATAAATGTACACGCACGTACACAGATAGTCGTCCTAACTATCCTACTGCTTTAAATAAAATACAATTAATAAAGATAATCATGATAATAACAATAGTTATACCATAGATAATTAATAAGTACTATTGGTAACTAACTAACAATTCTGTATATGTTCTGATTCCTTGTATCTATGTATAAGTACATGTTGGGTACATGTTCGGATGTTTTGTTCTGTTTGTAATGACTGCTTTGTCAACACAAGTGCCTATTTCTCATGCCAATAAAGCACTTTTGAATTTGAACCTGAGAGAGAGAGACAGAGCGAGAGAGAGAGAGAGACTCTCTCACTCTGTCTCTCTGTCTCACTCTCTCTGCCTTGCCAGTTCCTCCCAGCAGCGGGGGTCAGACAGGGAAGGCCTGGCATGGCCTACTTGGACCACAGTCTGGCTCGCTGCCCCAGCTGTGTGTCTATGGCTGGTTATCAGTTTCTCCAACTCTTGAGTTCT
>NC_079218.1:44655595-44669667 GCF_029633865.1 Lampris incognitus
AAGGCGAGCTCAGCGGGGAAACATTCGAGTCAACTGGTTTACTGAGGCAACACACAGCAGGGAGGGGAGGGGAGGAGAGGGAGAGGGGGGGGAGGCATATTGGGTCCCACTCAGCATCTTCAGTAAACATCCTCACGCGCCAAGGCAAATGACAAAACGCACACCAGATGAAGTCATCAACCTCCAGCACCGTTGGTGGAAGCTGGCGTGGCGAAGGCCGCCCTGCCAATTGTGTTTGGAGTGCAGTTCAGGTATTCAGAGGATTCAATCTCCGCTGAACGACCGGCGCAATTAACCGGTTGTTCAAACGTCTTGACGTACCCCACTTGAGGTGAGGAGGCTCTCACCAGGAGAATGTGAGCGAAGGGCCAGACAGCGGTAGGTTGAGTGACTGCGCTCGCGGTCCACTCGTCGAGGATGGACGTGTGGGCTTCCGAGGGGGATGGACACACGAGCCCACCATAACAGCAAAGCTGCATCCCTCTGGTTAGGGCGCTGCCTTCCTGTCTACAAGGTTATTTGCCGCCTTTACAGCCAGTGGGAAAACTTGTATACACAGCAAGTAAGCAGGAACAATCGTTTTCATTATAAACTGTATGATGACAACTACTGCCTACAGAGTCACCCACCCATATAAATCAGTTCAACACTAAATAAGCTTTTAAGAAAAAACAAAATCTGATAAAGCTCTCTAACCTGCAAGTGTAGCATTTGGTACAGTCTTTTATTTTGCTGGACATTCAATTTCACCTTGCTTTAGCTGCAAAGAACCTCATGAACCTGACTTCTAACTCACTCATGCACAAACTGGCGTTTAGTCTCAGGTAGCTGTACCATCTGTGTGGATTCAGGGGGTCGGCGGGGTGGCTGCAACGCCAACCAAAAATGTTTGTGAGTGAGTGAATCTAAAAATTTTGCATTTTTTGTTTTTTTCTAAGCAAGTTTATCATTCTCATTGATGAGAAAACTGGCAAAATATATTTTTTTCTGCACCCCACCGCTGTCCTCTCTTAGCCTCTCCTTTGTATTCTTGGTATTGCCCATGCGGTTTCATTCGAGGTAGGATTTCACAGAAACTCCATCAACAAAGACAAGAGGAAGACATGCTCTCTTGGTGAAATGATAAAAAATAAAATGACTGAATTTTACTATAGTAAAAACAATACTAAAAGGATATCATCAGTCATGGTACCAGTATACTTAACAGCTTCATTTGGAAGATTGTGGATGAAGAAGCACCGCTGGACTCTACACTATTTCAACGAGTCCAATTCAACCCAATCTTCTCAACCATGTATTAGGAGGTTAAAATTAAGGTGAGAGGAAAACGTTATCAACCAAAATGTCCAATATTATCAATGGCCGATCACACTGCTGAACTACTTCCTGGTTCAGCTGGCAGGATCGTATTTACTATAGGTGGTGGCCGGCTAGTACAACTGAGGCTAGATAATGGGAAATCATGCACACTGTCCAAATGAGGCACTAGGCTTTTCTTTCTTTGTTGCCGTTGTTGTTGGTGTTAAGTGGTAAGGTTTAAGATGCCCCATAAAAGGCCGTTGTAAAGCTGTGTCAGCAGTGGTCCCATCTCGAAAACCTCCAAACTGAAGCTGCTAACTATAATGATATCATGACCGATATGCTAGATGGCAAAAACTACTAAAATAAGATCCAGCTTGTAACAAAAACGGAATTATCCTCTAAACGTCCAATCAGGATAACATGTTTCTTGATTCCTGATTTAACTATTTATGTCTTCATATTTTGTTCAGGCCCCGGAGCCGTTTCACTGTTGTGCCATTAAGTGTACTGTGTTGGCTAATGGCTGTTCACCTTTTAAGCGTGGACTCTGGGGAGACCGGCGAACGCCATCTGGTTGAAACTAATGGGGGATCAAAATAAAGAATAGAGAATAAAGGACGTCTTTAGAGCTACACAGCAATCTGCTGGAGGGAGCTGACTGAGCCACGATGAAGAACGGCGCTAAAACAGTGTAAATTTGTGCCGGCCGAACTCTCCTATAAATACATATCTTCCGATCGCCTGTGCAAGGCGAGTTCCTGCTGCCCTCCTAGCTGTTAGCACCGCCCTGCTGCTTCCCTGAAGAAGACCAACGCTTCCTCATTACAATGAGCTGATAAAATGGATGAAATGCCCTCAATCGCGCCAGTCCAAGGTCCAATGCTTCATTACTGCTCACTCGCTCATATAAACGTGCACAACACACACACACACACGCACGCACACATGCATGCACACTGCCCCTGCCGAGTTCATTAGGGATATTCGTAGTCAAGAGTGCTCTGTGGAATCCAACATGCGATGACAAATTTGTGCAAGACAGCATGAAGGCCAAATGTACCCTCTCTCTATGCCCCTCTCTCCATCTCTCACTCACTAACACACACAACCTCCCTCCCCTCCTCTCGTTCTCAGGGGCTGCCTCCTCTCTGCGCTCCATCTTTAACTCTTCTGTGGCCAAATCCTCTACTCTTCATCATTTACGCCACCTGCCTTCAACCATATCAGTAATGATGTAAAAACAAGGGGGTCATATAGCGACCATGTGCCCTTCTTTACATCTTTATCTCTCTCAGTAGTAGTGGTTGTCGTGGTAATACTTTATCCAGCTCACAGGGGATGTGACTTTACCACAGACAGCATCGCTAGCAACGTACAACGCACAGCAAGATCGGCACCTCTGATACCGCTAGGTACAAATGAAACTCCGTCTTCGCACTCCTCCTCTCTTTCCACAGCATCTCTAGTACACAACTATTTTACAACCTCACAAAGATTAGGCATGCTTTTCATGAGCAACAAAGCATAAATACATAGAAGAATCGAGAGTACAACCACAAAACAAGACAGCACAAGACAGAGACTGGTCATTAAACCATACATAACCGTCCACTTTAAGTGTATGGAATCTGACATTAATTGCTGTATTGATGCAGGCTGTATCTGACAGATGTGAGATTGTTCACATAGCTGACCCGGGTGTTACGAGACGACTGATGCTGCACCTAAATCAGGAATCGGGAACAGTTTGTCATTTCATTTCATGTACTTCCGTACATGAAAGGAAATATGGTTTTCTCCCGCCCACGCAGTGCAACACAAAGACAAAAACACATATCCAGAAACGACAAGAACTTCAACAACACACATACTAACATATATATCTAAACTAGCACATATATCCAAACTAAACAATAAATAAATAAATAAATCGCTGTCCAAGGGAACGAACGCCAGCCAGGATGACTGTGGGAGCTGGCAGTCTGCATGGGCTAGCAGTTAGCTTAGCCTCCCCGCCTCCACGTCCTGTCAGACAGCCCTCGGTGTTTCTTCCTTGGGCGCAGCTCCAGGCAGGGCCGTGGTCCTTGGGCCCACCAGATGCAGCAGACCAGGCTCGCCCAGCCGATCCAATTCTAGCTCTCGGCCAAACACTCTTGAGACACCTCCCGCATGCCACACGATGACTCCAAAAACACAACAGTCAAGGCCAGACAAGGCCGCCGCCAGACTGCCCTCCATGTTATCGGAACTGCCGGTCTGCATGGGCTAGCAGTTAGCTTAGCCTGCCCCGCTTCCAAGTCCTGTCAGACCGCCCTCGGTGTTTCCCCTTCCGGCACAGGTCCAGTCAGGCCCGTGGTCCCTGGGCCCTCAAGACGCAGCAGACCAAGTTCTCCCGACCAGGAAACGAAGATAAAACTTAAACTCAGACGTGGACAAAGACAGTGCATGGACGGTACTGGGTGAGGCCGCCACAAACGTCGTGCCGCCATCTAAGGTAACAATCCTGCAGTTTGTTAATTTTGTTTAACTTACTGAGACTTATAATGGAAATGAACCCGTCCTGACTGCAGTGTTTTGTGAGCGCTCCGGTCCGCCACCCATTCCAAGTCCAACAAAGACAACAAAGACAGTGCTGTTGTTGTCAGCACCTTCCCCACCAATAAACTAAAAAAAGGTGGTTGAGCCTGAGTTTTAGCTATTGATTTTTTTCTTTTCTTTTTACAATTTGTTGTTGGTAAAGGTCTTTTATGAGCTCATTCCCTCGCTCAACACAACAACTCCACTTTTTCAAACTCGCCAGAAATTGCCTTCTTCTGCAGTGAAGATGTGAAATATTACACGGCCCATCATTTTTCCAAGGAAAGTCCTACCTATCAAAAACATTAATATGAGCAGAGACATAAGGGTTCATGAGCTGGACTTCTATGGACTGGCCCTTTTCGATGTAGGTCAGCCACACAAAGCATCAAGAAACACATTAGCTGTTAGCATGCTAATCTTCAGAATAATCTAATCTAATCTAAGTATGTTAATCTCCAGAAATCTTAACTTTAAATCAGCCCTTGAGAATAAAATCCTATATGCTAATTTCAGGAGAACTTGCTTGAAAGCCAACTACCTAGCTTCCGTGCCAGGAGTCTCAGCCTGACCTGATAATTCCCTCGGCACTTACTGGATGTACTCCGTGACATTGGGATACCAGAATAAAAGGACAGATTTCAAGACTGATTTGGAAATGGCGGTCTCTGCCGAAACGTCCTTAAAAAGAGACAGTCTGTGCTTTCTGGGAGCTGTGACGCATACGCATGCACACATAAACATACACGGGCATGCACGAGCACATGTGCATGTGCATGTACTCGTGCACACATACACAGGCGTACACATACACGTGCAGACACACACGCCCAACAGGACATGCACACAGACTGTGTGAGCACAGAGTAGCTTTAATATAAATGTGCTCCCCTCAGCTGGAAATTGTTTCCAGTGCAGCTGAAAGGCTCCTTTATGGAGCTCGTCTACCCCCCCCCCTCTCTCGCTCACTTGCTCTCTCTCCTCTCTCTCTCTCCCCCCTCCCTCTCACTCTCCCCCCCCTCTCTTGCTCTCTCCCTCACTCTCTCGCTCCCTCCCTCTCCCCTCTCTCTCTCCCTCTCTCTCTCTCCCTCCCTCTCTCGCTCTCTCTCCCCCCTCCCTCTCACTCTCCCCCCCTCTCTCGCTCTCTCTCCCTCCCTCTCGCTCTCTCTCTCCCTCCCTCTCCCCTCTCTCTCTCTCACTCTCTTGCTCTCTCTCCCTCTCTCTCTCACTCCCTCTCTCGCTCTCTCTCCCTCCCTGTCTCTCACTCTCTCGCTCTCCCCCTCCCGCTCTCCTGCTCTCTCCCCCCTTCTCTCTCTCTCTCGCTCTCTCCCTCCCTCCTCTCTCTCTCCCTCCCTCTCTCGCCCCCCCCCCTCTTACCAAGCGTGCAACATATTCTTAAGAAAAATGTTTTTCACTGGAATACTTTCCCTCTGCAACTACACTCCTCTTTATGTTACCTGCAGGCAGCCTCCCTCTGCACGGCCCTGGTTTTCGGATTCAGGGATCGTTTCCTTCGCTTGGAAGCTCACTTTCTGATGATCTCATGTGTTTGACAACACTACAATAACACAAGGAGCTGATAACGAATCTCGCTGGTTTCACGGATGCAACGAAAGTGAAATAACGGCATGAGTCATTCCCTCATTCCTCCTTTATTCTGGACTGCTCGATTTAACGGTTCGGTCGGCTAGGTGCGGTTCCTTGCGACAGCTGCTCACCGGCGGTTTCTAGACATCTCTACGGTCTGCGAGTCGTAGACTCAAGGCTAGGGGGTAGGGAACAAAACGGCAAAATGCCATTAGTAGTGGCCCCACTCCGTTATAGACAAGCAAAGGCCTCCGAATCAAGCTGGTTGGTGGTGTTTCTGGGGCAAGTGTGAACTAGAGCGGCTGCCGGTGAAGCCCACAGCAACGCATCACAGGGAACAGGAAGAACAGGTTGAGCTCGACATGGTTCCTTTATTTATGAACGTACCAGCAAACGCACAAACAAGACACACTGCAGGAAGACGGCGACGCTAACAGAAACACACAAACACACACAAGCAAGCGCTGTTTCCCCACATGTAGGTGTTACCAGGCTGGATCGCCCACTTCGACGGTTTCCTGTGTTGTTGTTGTTGGGGTTTTTTAAATCCATCCATTCATCCATATTCGGACCTCCTTTTCTGCTTATTGTGCAATAACTTTTTGACAATAGTAGTTCTAATGCCACATTATATACACTACCGTTCAAAAGTTTGGGATCACCCAAACAATTTTGTGTTTTCCATGAAAAGTCACACTTATTCACCACCATATGTTGTGAAATGAATAGAAAATAGAGTCAAGACATTGACAAGGTTAGAAATAATGATTTGTATTTGAAATAAGATTTTTTTTACATCAAACTTTGCTTTCGTCAAAGAATCCTCCATTTGCAGCAATTACAGCATTGCAGACCTTTGGCATTCTAGCTGTTAATTTGTTGAGGTAATCTGGAGAAATTGCACCCCACGCTTCCAGAAGCAGCTCCCACAAGTTGGATTGGTTGGATGGGCACTTCTTTGAGCAGATTGAGTTTCTGGAGCATCACATTTGTGGGGTCAATTAAACGCTCAAAATGGCCAGAAAAAGAGAACTTTCATCTGAAACTCGACAGTCTATTCTTGTTCTTAGAAATGAAGGCTATTCCATGCGAGAAATTGCTAAGAAATTGAAGATTTCCTACACCGGTGTGTACTACTCCCTTCAGAGGACAGCACAAACAGGCTCTAACCAGAGTAGAAAAAGAAGTGGGAGGCCGCGTTGCACAACTGAGCAAGAAGATAAGTACATTAGAGTCTCTAGTTTGAGAAACAGACGCCTCACAGGTCCCCAACTGGCATCTTCATTAAATAGTACCTGTTAGAGCCTGCTTGTGCTGTCCTCTGAAGGGAGTAGTACACACCGGTGTAGGAAATCTTCAATTTCTTAGCAATTTCTCGCATGGAATAGCCTTCATTTCTAAGAACAAGAATAGACTGTCGAGTTTCAGATGAAAGTTCTCTTTTTCTGGCCATTTTGAGCGTTTAATTGACCCCACAAATGTGATGCTCCAGAAACTCAATCTGCTCAAAGAAGTGCCCATCCAACCAATCCAACTTGTGGGAGCTGCTTCTGGAAGCGTGGGGTGCAATTTCTCCAGATTACCTCAACAAATTAACAACTAGAATGCCAAAGGTCTGCAATGCTGTAATTGCTGCAAATGGAGGATTCTTTGACGAAAGCAAAGTTTGATGTAAAAAAAATCTTACTTCAAATACAAATCATTATTTCTAACCTTGTCAATGTCTTGACTCTATTTTCTATTCATTTCACAACATATGGTGGTGAATAAGTGTGACTTTTCATGGAAAACACGAAATTGTTTGGGTGATCCCAAACTTTTGAACGGTAGTGTATGTGTTGCCATAGTAGGTGTGTCCGTGTTGATGTGCGGCACGGTGGCTGTGCCAGACCCCTCGCACACATCTTTCACAAACACCGCGGATAGGGACAGCTGATGTCGTTTTTCTTTTCAGCGCGACATGAGACGTTTCTTTTGCACCCGATTCTCTGAACAGTTGAGGTCAAGTATTTCTCGTGCAGGTCAAGACTGACAGATGTGGGTATGTGTCCTGCTCGCCGCACTAGCGCCTCCTCTGGTCGGTCATGGGGGGGCAGAACTGGGGGGAATAGCGTGATCCTCCCACGCGCTACGTCCCCCCGGCGAAACTCCTCGCCGTCAGGTGAAAAGAAGCGGCTGGCGACTCCACGTGTACCGGAGGAGGCATGCGGTAGTCCGCAGCCCTCCCCGGATCGGCAGAGGGGGGTGGGGCAGCGACCGGGGCGGCTCGGAACAGTGGGGGTAATTGGCCGGATACAACTGGGGAGAAAAAGGGGGGGAACATTTCCAAAAATAAAATAAATAAATAGACCAGCACCAGAGGTGTTCTCAGGTGTACTACAGAGGTTGCATCTCTTCTTCCAGAAGCCGGGACCGAGATCTGATAACCACCACCATCTTTGTGCAAAGCCGAGCTCAAGCGGTGTATTTCTGATGATCTATTTCTGTTTTAATAAAAAGTATTGTGTTGGATATTCCACAGACTCTTATTTGTGAAGCACTTTCTAGTGTGTTTCTTTCTTTCTTTCTTTAATTACACGTATAATTTTTTTTATAAAAAAGACACAATATATAATTGGAAAGAGGATGTGAAGGAGAATTGCGAAACACCCCTCGAGGGGCTTGAAAAGCGGCATTCTCCAGGCAGCGTACTACAAGGAACAATCACAGCAATGTGGTACGCACAATTTGTACGTATCTATCAATAATCCCACATATAGCGAGACACGCAGACGCGGTTCAGCGCTGCACCCGACAACAATGCACCCCATCAACACCCATGTTACACAAGTACAATGAATCAGTCATAGTCACAAGACACAGCCACACACACACACACCAAGAACACCCATTCGTGATACATGCAAGTATACACAAACACTATCATTAACAGACTAACAACATACACTCATGTGATATGGCTTAGAGTTTTCACCAGACAATAAAGATAAAGGAGAAAATAAACAAATAACAAACATTTATATATATAGCTGACCTATCAGCACAAAAATGTGCTGATAGGTCAGCTATATATATAAATGTTTGTTATTTGTTTGAGAAGCTGTGATAGGTCACAGCTTCTCTTCCTTTGTCCTTGTGGCTCGAATGTTAAATGTTAAATTGCCATTTTTAGATTTTTAAAAACATTGTCCCTTTTTCTTGTTTACCTCTCTCTAAAGGCTGTACGGTGAATGACTAAAGCCCCGTGGTAAGACAATGATTCAGTCAGGTTACACAATATATCAGTAAGTGTGCATGGACATGAATCATGCCTACCAAAGTTCAAGAATTAGGCCAAGGATCACCCATGGGATTATTTTAGCCCCGAGGTTTGTCTGAGAGGCCAGCTAGAGTCTGGGTAACCCCTGAATGCAGACACCGATTGGCTAACACTGATGTCTTTGCAGGCCTGGGTGACTGCTCGTTGCAAGAGGTAGACAACAGATGTTTGGGGGGGGGGGTAACACATAACCATCAGGCTTTGCTTCTACCTGTCGGACGACTTGAGGGCTAAATATTTCCATGGGTCTGTAAGAACACTTTTGTACGTGCGAACGATTAATGAATGAAGCCCAATTGAGTTTTCCCGTAGGACTTGGTTAGTTCAGAGCCCCACCACCACCGAAACTGCCGCCGATGTGGTTTGGTGGCGCAATACATTGCTCAACATCTTCAGAGCTACACCCGACAACATCGCCTCCCAACTGACAACACTGAAAACGGATTTTTCAGCAACAGAGAGCTGCACCCTCAACACACGCACACTAGCACACACACACACACACACACACACACACACACACACACACACACACACACACACACACACACACACAAATACACACATAGAATACTCTTTTAATAACCCACTAGGCTAATTATTTCATTTTTTTTGAAGCTAACCTAATCAGAAACACCAACCAAGAGTAAATGAGGCAGTCTCATTTGACTGTTTCAATTTCAGGCTGTCTGCCGCCTAAATACATTTCATGGATAACTCTCTCAAAGATTACATTTTTATTATAAATAGTAGTTATCAAAGTTCACTTTTAAAAGTTTGCGGCTCACTTAAATCGTCATTATCCAGCTAGACCCATTACTTTTTTTTGCAGCAATATTTAAAATGTATTTGACGAACCAATATCCCTCCTGTGGTTGGAACCCGCGATGAAATGCGCGGCGCAATCAAAGAGCATGTCGTGAATAATTCATAAGAGTCGTCAACACTTGGTTCAGACTCAAACAAATATGGGTTAGAAGTGGCTGAAATGTCTCCGAGAGACGAGACGTTTCCTTAGAAAATGAGACGCTGATGGGCGAAAGTAAGGCACAAACAAATAGCAAATAAACTCCGCTTCCAGTGTGGGAAGATGGCGGCCTCACCCAGTACCGCCCATGCAGTGTCTTTGTCAACGTCTGTGTCTAAGTTTGTTGTGTCTTCGTTTGATGGCCGGGAGAGCTTGGTCTGCTGCGTCCTGTGGGCCCAGGGACCACGGCCCTGATCGGAGCTGCGCCATAAGAGGTAACACCAAGGGCGGTCTGACACACGGATGCGGGGCAGGCTAAGCTAACTGCTAGCCCATGCAGACTAGCAGTTTGAATAACACTGAGGGCGGTCTGGCGGCGGCCTCGCCTAGGGTGGACTGTGTTTTAGTGTCGTCGTGTGGAGTGCGGGGAGGTGCGTCGAAGGTGTCTGGTCGGGAGAGCTGGCGCTGGATCGGCTGGGGGAGCCTGGTCTGCTGCGTCCTGTGGGCCCAGGGACCACGGCCCTGCCAGAGCTGCGCCCGAGGAGGAAACACCCGAGGGCGGTCTGACAGGACACGGAAGTGGGGCAGGCTAAGCTAACTGCTAGCCCATGCAGACCGGCAGTTCTGACAGGTCGTCCTGGCTGGTGTTTGTTCTCTGGACAGTGGAATTTTTGACTGTGTTGTTCACCGTTTGTGTTTATTTATTTATTTGCTTTGTTCTCTCTGTTTTTGCATGTTTTTGGTGGTGTTGTTTTTGGGGAAATTTGAGATGTGTGTTTTTGTCTTTTGCGTCGCACTGCTGTGGGGCTGGGGGAAGACGGAATTTCGTTTCTTTTGTGTACACAAGTACATGAAAGAAATTACAATAAATTGTTCCTGAACCCTGAAATAGGAGTGTTGATGGGTGTGAAAGGCAGGACTGGTGTTTGGCGCTGGAGCCGCATCAACCTGGCCAGATAACCGCAGGGGGGGAATGCTGGCGTTGACATTTCATGTCGCACGTGCTTCGACACATGCTGCACCCAACACACAACACAGACAAATACGAATCTATACACACATAAACAACAGTTGCATAAACGATCAATGGATGAGAAGTTCACAAAAGGTCCTCCTCTCGGCATTGCAGACGTGTGTCAATATCTCAAAATTACCCTAATGATCACGGGGGGCCTGCTCAGACAGGAAACTAGCAATAGTGTCGTTCAGACCAGCAACGGTCGATACGACATATGCAACACGATGATGAAAGACTAAGCTTTCACAGATATGTCCTCTTCTGGGGCATTTTTGCAAGCAGGAGAACAACCTCACAACCTATGGTTGTCAAGTCACAATTCATTCCCCCATTCCTCAATTCCAAATGTAAATTTAAAGAAGTATTGATGTCCAATAATAGTAATGACTATTGACCGTAACACAAAGTGTTTTTTTGTTTTTCTAATTCGCCTAATTTAGAATGGAATATGATCACCTTTGTGCGAGGGGGGGAAAAAAAGGCCACATGTTGAAAAAATAAACAAAAATGGGAATACGGTTTCGGAATTGCTGAATTTGACAGGGCGTGACCCCAGTCCCACCACCTTTGGAACGTTCCACAGCACTCGCAGGGCGACATGTGACGGTGTCGGAGTCGATACATCAGCTCCTGTACCCAGGCAGGGTGATGTAATCTTGATTTGTGACCTCAAGACTCTCTACACATGGCGTTAGTCTCACACACACACACACACACAAGGTCACAAACAACCATCATCCAAGCACTGTCAGAGTTCAGCAGTTTCTCTCTCTCTCTCTCTCTCTCTCTCCTCTCTCTCTCTCTCTCTCTCTCTCTCTCTCTCTCCTCTCTCTCTCTCTCTCTTCTCTCTCTCTCTCTCTCTCTCTCTCTCTCTCTCTCTCCTCTCTCTCTCTCTCTCTCTCTCTCTCTCTCTCTCTCTCTCTCTCTCTCTCTCTCTCTCTCTCTCTCTCTCTCTCTCTCTCTCTCTCCTCTCTCTCTCTCTCTCTCTCTCTCTCTCTCTTTCTTTCTTTCTTTCTTTCCATCAAAGCCCCGGTAATTGGTACATCCCTGCTAAGGGATTGGCTGCAGATCTGCGGTCTGCAACTTGACAGCATAGTAACTGCTGAGCTAGGCTCGGGTGAGAAGAAAGACGGGGGTGGGCTTTTTCCAACAGCAAGGATCCCCCCCAGCCATTCTTTTTCTACCCCTGACCCATGTGCCCTGACCTTTGACCTTAACCTTTGACCCCTTTGGTAAGCATGTGTGTGTGTGTGTGTGCGTGCGTGCATGCATGTGTGTTTCCCCAGGGGGCATCTATCTCTTTGAGAATAAACTAGTAGTGTCGGACATGTGGCTGTAAGAACTGTTTTCAATGCCCCGAAACATCGACATAACACTAGAAATAACTTAGATAGCTGGTTACTATCTCAGGTAACTTAGATAATCGATGTGTTTCAGACAAATCCGTTAATTGTAACACAAAAGGGACACTTTTTAGCAGGATCAAACCAATCAGTAATATAGTTGTCAATCAAGGAAAATCATAACATTCACTACAATACAGCTGAAAAGTTTTCAGTCACAATTTATTAAGAGAAACCCGCTCACCGCGGGCCTTCAGAAGTCAATGGGCTTGATTGTACTTCTTGGTCTAGTTAAATAAAGGGCTGTTGAGTAGGGGTTGTGATTACTACCTCCAACACAAATTAACACATTCTCACCACAGCAAAAATGATGGGGTGTTTCAAACGACTGAGTGGCTGTGTGGTAGTGTGTGTGTGTGTGGGTGTGTGTGTGTGTATGTGTGTGTGTGTCTTATAAAGCTGCACCTCAAGCCAGGAATCAGTCTGCACTGACAGTTTGGTACATAGTTTAGTACACCATCTCCAATATCTGATGCAAACACATGCACACACACACACACACACACACACACACACACACACACACACACACACACACACACACACACACCTTGCTTAAACCCGTCCCACAAAACTTCAACACGTTATCATGTGACCTTGATCGTATTTCCTCTGACTTTATGTGTGTGTGTGTGTGTGTGTGTGTGTGTGTGTGTGTGTGTGTGTGTGTGTGTGTGTGTGTGTGTGTGTGTGTGTGTGTGTGTGTGTGTGTGTGTGTTTTCAATTTACAATTTCATTTAGCAGACGCATGCATCCAAAGCAATGTACATCTAAGAGCTTATACAACACAAGCAAGGATCTAGGCAGGAGAGAACAACACGAGTAAGTGCCATAAAGCTAAGTGCGAGTCCAATAGGACGTAGGTACCAACAGGCAGTGCACAGAGGCAAAGCATAGAGTGCATAGAATGCATAGAAGCAGAGTTTTCTTTTCTTTTTTTTTTATCAGTCCATCAACTGCAGAGGGTGTTGGCGAAAGACCTGGGTCTTTAGTCTTTCCTTAAAGATTGAGAGGGACTCTGCTTGGAGAAGAGTCTAGCTACTGACGTAGGGTGCTGTTGTGGTGGTAGTACCAGGCACATTTCATTGGCAGAGCATAGCGAGTGGGAGGGAGCGTAGACCTGAATGAGGGAGTTCAGGTAGGTGGGAGCTGTTTTAGTCACTGTTTTGTAAGCGAGTGACAGGGTTTTGAATTTGATGCACGCAGCGACTGGGAGCCAGTGGAGGGATATGAACAGCAGGGTGACATGTGGTCTTTTGGGCTGTTGAAGACCAGATGTGCTGCTGGATCATCTGCAGAGGTTTGAACTTAAATGTGGGGAGGCCGGTCAGTAAGGAGTTGCAGTAATCAATGCGTGATGTTACGAGAGCCTGTGCCAGGAGTTGTGAGCAGCACAAGTTGTGGTACATGCTCAGACAGGTAGGGTCTGAGCTTCCTGATGTTGCAAAGGGTAAATCGACATGACTGGGCGATTGATGCCACATGAACCTTAAAGGTTAGTTGGTCATCAATCATGACATCCAAGTTTCGGGCCGACTTTGTGGGCATGAGTTTGGTTGATTTGAGCTGGATACTGATCTCTTCTTGTTAAGAAGGACCAGCTGGGGATGACAAAGAGCTCAGTCTTAGCGAGGTTAAGCTAAAGGTGGCGTTCTTTCATCTATGCTGATATATTGGCAAGGCATGAATAGATCTGAGCCAAGACTGTGTGGTCTCTCCGGCGGCAATGACAGGAAGAGCTGAGTATCGTCAGCATAGCAACAGTATGACAAACCATGGGAGCAGATTAACTGCCACCAAGTGAGGTGATGCATATTGAGAAGAGAAGGGGACTGAGCACTGACCCTTGAGGAACCCCTTCAGATAAGCCATGCTGTTTTGGACACTTCTCCCCTCCAA
>NC_079218.1:44984867-44992367 GCF_029633865.1 Lampris incognitus
CATCCCCCTGTCTGTTAGCCTCCACATCTGCTCTCCACTCCGTCAGATAGTGATCATAGTGCCGTGCCTCCTGGATGATGACATCAGTGCAATTGGGTGTGGAGATTCAGTTCTGACTTGGAACTGGTTCCAGTTTTCCAAGAACCGTTAGTTGTTAAGAAAAATTAGTTGCATCCTGAAATCAAGTCCCACCCTGGGCTCCTGTGTGGAGATGTACGTATGTTTGCATGTCTGTATGTGCCAGGATGCTTAACTGTACCCTGGCCAAACTTTGGGTTCTAACCGCAAACTCTGGCATTGTATTGGACTCACACATCAGAGCAATTAATTAATTAGACAAAACAAAAAACGTTTTTGATACTTTGGTTGACTGGCGTGTCCTGACTGTTTGCAGCCTCTCCGGTGGGACTGAAGCCGCCCCTGCCGCCAGTCATTACAACCTTGGGTGAGAGGAAGGGTCCTGTCATCATGGCGCCTGTCAACGTGGACCCCGAGAGCAAGCCGGGCGAGTTCGTCCTCAAGAGCCTGTTCGCCAACTTCACCTCGCTCTCCGAACGCAAGATCCGCATCATCATGGCCGAACCACTGGTGAGTGTTGTGCACCGTGTCTGTGATTTGATGTGAAACTCTTTTCTGTCAGTAGGGGGTGAACATTTGTGACATAAGTGTAAATAATACTTACTTTATAAGTGTAAATGTGGGCATCCAGGTAGTGTAGCAGTCTATTCCGTTGCCTACCAACACGGGGATCGCCAGTTCGAATCCCCGTGTTACCCCTTGCTTGGTCGGGCATACCTACAGACCCAATTGGCCATGTCTGCGGGTGTTAAGCCTAATGTGGGTATGTGTCCTGGTCACTTCACTAGCGCCTCCTCTGGTCGGTCGGGGCATCTGTTCGGGGGGTAGGGGGAATAGCGTGATCGTCCCACGCGCTACGTCCCTCTGGTGAAACTCCTCACTGTCAGGTGAAAAGAAGCGCCTGTCGACTCCACATGTATCGGAGGAGGCATGTGGTAGTCTGCAGCCCTCCCTGGATCGGCAGAGGGGGTGGTGCAGCAACCGCGACGGCTCGGAAGAGTGGGGTAATTGGCAAAGTACAATTGGGGAGAAAAAAGGGGGGGAAATCCAAAAAAGAAAAGAAGTGTAAATGTGCCTATGTTTTTCTTAATAATAATAATAATAGTACAAATAAATATCACTGCAAAACTTCCAAAGTTATCACTTACCATCAACGGCAACTACAGCGGAACATTTCTCCAGGCATTGTTTTTCAGACCTTTATCATGGTACTCATAAGTAACATGTGGACATGCAGGTGGCTGGTGGGACAGGGGAAGATGCAGAGGACAGGAAGAGATGGAAATGGATGATCCGCCGTGGCGACCCCTAACGGGAGCAGCCAAAAGTAGCAGTAGAGCATGGTGCTTTAGAGTGAAAGTTATAAAGCATGGGGAAGCTTTGGATGGCGGAGATCGCCTTCTGCATCTTGGTCACTGCAAACACAACGTGGAACTCTTGTCACTTCAGAAACGAACTGAGAAGAACCGCAAATCTGACTGGCTGTTTATGGGCAACGCCTGCCATAGGTTAAAAGAGAGTCAACTTTTTTTAGGCAGTAAAACCAGTCACTCCCGTCACGTCGATCAGCCAGCTCAGCTACCGCATAGCAAATGAGCAAGGGACTTGTAGATCGGGATGGGTACCGAAACCCGGTATCAAATAGGCACCGGTGCTAAATTATTAAAGATGGTAGTGTTAACAGTTCTGCTGTCGGTATTAGAGAAATTAAGAAAATATTTGGGCTACATGAAAGTTATCCTGCACCTTTCGTAATTTGCAATAAGATTAACATATTTATTTATCTATGGTGCATGTTCACTACTCCCAATCCAGACACACGAAACATCCAGTTTAAGTCCATCAAATACAGGTGGACAAATGCAGTTTTCGACTGCCTAGCTCGTAGTTTCTCTCGTTGGTCCTTTCACCTCAGGTATGTCCTGTATGCTAGCAGCCTAGTGCCCACACGGAGTCAACTAAATTATACAAACATGAGTTAATGATGAAAAATAACATTCCACACATGAGAAAATAAAGCAATGTCCTTATTTGATTTTTCTCTTAAATAACAAAAAGACCCAGATCAATAAGCAGTATCAGTAAGAGGAGTAGTACCCTTAAACTCTTACTGGTAGCCATCCCTGCTTGTGGATCAAATGGACGGCTGTGTGAACACGGTGTTGCTCAGTGGACCGGCTGGATGCGGTATCCGTTAGAATCAAAGCAACACTCTCGGCAAGCTTCTCATCCTGCTACTTTATTTAAACATGGCCGCTGACATCTGGGGTTATTTATAATTTAACCTGATTTAGAATAGGCCTACTAAATTTGTAAGCCCTATTTTACATACTGTATTAGCAGGCCTGAGGATCCAGTCATTATGAGGCACGGTGCTTCATGCAGGAGTGGTGGTTTGTAAGGAGTTAGCTTCCTCTTTTGTCATCTCACTCCAGCAGACGGCCTGTTGTTGTGTGGTGCTCTGTCACAGCCTCATACAGTCAACCCCAACAGGGCTGCCTTGCTTTCCCATAGGGATGGGAGTGATGGCTACTTTAGGGGCAGACTAACCATCTGCAATAACCGGTTAAGAACCAGTTGGCTATGTTTTTTTTGTTTTTTTGTTTTTTGTTTTTTTTTCGTAAGTCTAAGGCTCAACGATAAAAACTAAGGTGTGTTCTGCTTCCGGTGTGGGAAGATGGCGACACGAACTTACGTTTGCGGCGGTCTCACCCAGTACCATCTTTGTCCACATCTGCGTCTGCGTCTGGGTTTGTTTTGTCTTCGTTTGATGGCTGGGAGAGCTGGCACTGGATCGGCTGGGGGAGCTTGGTCTGCTGTGTCCTGTGGGCCCAGGGACCACGGCCCTGATTGGACCTGTGCCCGAAGAGGTAACACCAAGGGCAGTCTGACAGGATGTGGAAGCAGGGCAGGCTAAGCTAACTGCTAGCCCATGCAGACCAGCAGTTCCGGTAACATCGAGGGCAGTCTGGCGGCGGCCTCGCCTAGCGTTGACTGTGTTTTACTGTTGTCGTGTGGAGTGTGGGGAGGTGTGTCGGAGATGTCTGGCTGGGGCAGCTGGCGGTGGATCGGCTGGGGGAGCCAGGTCTGGTGGGCCCAGGGACCACGGCGCTGCCGGAGCTGCGCCCAAAGAGGAAACACAGAGTGTGGTCTGACAGGATGCGGAAGCGGGGCAGGCTAAGCTAACTGCTAGCCCATGCAGACCGGCAGTTCCAACAGTCATCCTGGTTGGTGTTCGCTCTCTGGACAGGAGAATTTTTGGACTGTGTTGCACTGAGTGGACTGTGGACTGTGTTGTTAACTGTTTGTGTTTTGTTTTTGTTTCGTTTTGTTTTTTTGCTTTGTTCTCTCTGTTTTTGTATAATTTTGGTGGCATCGCTTTTGGGGAAATTTGGGATGTGTGTTTTTGTCTTTTGTGTCGCACTGCTGTGGTCTGGGGGAAACGGAATTTTATTTTCTTTTGTGTACGCAAGTACGTGAAAGAAATGACAATAAATTGTCCCTGATCCCTGATTCCTCACATGACCTGACCCCCGCAAATTTAAAAAGCACTTGTTAACAGAACACTCAATTTCAGAAAGTTATTAAACATTTCCAAATACTAACATAGGCACTAGATAGCACGTTAACTTACTGTGTTCAATTTATTATATTTTTGTACCCATTTACACCATAAAATCAAGAGAAATAGTATTAAAGAAATTTGCTGGTTAATTGTTTATTTATTCATCATGAATATCAAGCTGATTAGCTGGCTAACCCTGTTAGCTGTGCACACCCCAAGCTAAGTCCTGGCTCAAGTGACGGCCTGTTTTGGATCCACTCCAACAAAATGAACCCTTCACCACTTTGGATGCCACAGCTCTCACATGTGATGGCTGTTGGGTGTATCGGGTATCTTTCTGGATGCAGCCTCCAGATTTCTCTGAGCTTTTCCTCCTAAGTCTCCTCCATTCTGTTTCTCTCTCCATTTCCCCACTGTCCTAATGAAGAGCAAATTACGCTGAGGGTGTGCTGCGTGGCCATCTCCTTTCTAAAAAAAAAAAAAACGCCTCTCCGTGACCCAAGTGAATTTGTGATCTGGGTCACCATTATTATTATTTTGTGTGACTCACTAAATATGAATAGGGTGTTGTTGTGGCAGAGGAGGGGGCAGGGAGAAGCCGTGCAGTGACCATTGCTGACTTCCATAATGACCAGCAGTGACCAGCATAACGTAGGGTGGCCAGGACAAGGCTGGACGGCATACCATTTAGAACCTAGCTAACTGTGACAGGTCAAAGATTACCCAGGTCATTTAACAACCACATGTGTTAGACCAGCTTGAAACAATTCAAATGCAAGGGTTTGTTTTTATAGGACTGAAGTAACTAGATGGGAATGAATAGAAATAATTTATTGTGGCTGTTTGGTTTGCGTTGTGTACATATACCTAACCTCTAAAGAGGAAAAGAGTCTTTGAAGAGCGAAACCTAAAGGCCCAAGCAAAACTCCTGGTCTACAGAGCTGTTGTCCTCCCCACCCTGCTGTGTGGAGCAGAGTCATGGACCACCTATAGGAGGCACCTCGGAGCCCTGGAACAATACCACCAAAGATCCTGTGGCTCAGCTGGAAGGACAGACACACCAACGTCAGCGTTCTGGAAGAAGCCAACACGAATAGCATCATCACCACCACAATAATAAAGCACCAACTCCGATGGACAGGCCATGTCATCTGCATGTCCAACACTCATCTCCCCAAACAGATCCTGTCGTCCCAGCTGAAGGAAGGTCAGCGAGCTCCTGGCGGGCAAAAGAAACGTTTCAAGGACAATAATACCAAGACCAGTGTGAAGAAATTCAACATCCCAGCGAGCAACTGGGAACACATTGCACTGGATAGACTCTCCTGGAAGAAATCTGTGCAGGAAGCAGCTGCACGTCATGAAATGGAAATCCACTGTGCCGCAGAGAAAAAGCGACAGCACCAAAAGGAGAGAGAGAAAAAAACTCAACCACCACCACCTTCCCCTGCCCACACTGCACCAAAGTATGTGGATTGCGGCTCGGCCTCTACAGCCGTCTGAAAACCCACAAGTAGACAACCCAAGGGAAAGGACAGTCATACTCGCTTTGAGTGACCGCTGATGATGATGGATGATCTAACCTTGTTATAATATAGGGGGCTGTCACTTTCGGGGTAATAGAAACGGGACAATTTGGGTCTCCGGGGTTTTAGGCTTTTATTTATATTGATTTCCTTCCTGTCCACTCTCATCTCATAGGAGAAGCCTTTGAATAAATCCCTACAGAGAGGAGAGGACCTTCAGTTCGACCAGGTACGTGCACCTGACATGCACATGTCATTCCCATCCCCTGAATGTTAATTCTTCTTCCCTAAACAATAGACGATTAATCCAATCATAGTTAGTTTAAGGCTTTTTTTTTGGGTGGGCAGCTTAATGATAATTTAGGGCTGTCATGGCTTTAAATGGACATGGGTTCAAACTTTCATGAAGACACACATCTGCCCTAGGGATGGGGGAAAGAAAATGTAAGAAATCACCATGGTGACTCCATAATTAATACCAAGTCTTCATTTGAACTAAGAAATGTTCTTTTTGACTTAATTCGAAACTTGTTTCCCTGTGTCTACACACTGGCAATTTCCTCCCCGAATGCAATAAAACACTTGAGCCCAGAGTCCCAGATGTGAGTGTGTCAGGAACAAGCACAAGAAGAAAAGAAAGAAAAATAAACCATAAATTAACAAAGGCCCATTGATCTGTTTTCTGTGGTCCAGTGTGAGAAAAGGTGAACAAAAATCACAAAAAAATTACAATATCAAACCACCATCTCAGAATTTTGATGATATTGAATCGGGGAGGTCCCTGTCCTGTCCTCTCCTCAATCTGCCCGGCCGAGAAAGACTCTGAATCCTTCCGAGCTCCAGCAAAAATGTTCTACTCTGATACGCCAAAGTGTCACACTAATAATTACCATAGCAGTTAGGGAACCTGTCTTCTTCTCTTAATCCCTGTGTAGCTGATCAGCACTATGAGCTCTCTGGCTGAATACTGTCTGCCGTCCATCCTGAGGACTCTGTTTGACTGGTACAAGAGGCAGAACGGCCTGGAGGATGAATCCCATGAGTACAGACCCAGAGCCAACACCAAGTCCAAGAGGTGAGAGAACATACGCAAAACAACGACTCTGATGAAGCCTGTGTCTCTATATGGGAATATAACATATATCTCAAAAATATATTATCTCTACATGGGAATATAACATATATCTCAAAAATACAATACAGGAAGTACTGTGTATCTCTTCTTGTCTACTTTCTTCTATATATGTATATAGCTTGTATGTATATATATGTATGTGATGTAGCGAATTCAGGGGGCAGCTGGGAAGCGAACCCAGGTCGCCCACATCAAGGGCGATTGCGCTAACCAGTCAACTAAAGGGTCCAACCCGTTAGCCAAGGGCTAGCGAGTCAAGTCATTCGTGGTCGTTACACTACCCTGCTCCTTCAGGGAAGCTTCAGCATACCAGCTCCCTCACACCTCTGGGCGCACGCGCTTCTGATGGCCTCACGGTCTCACCATCCCCCTTCTGACACCAATGTAGCGAATTCAGAGGACAGCCAGGAACCGCTGCAGCTGGGACGCGAACCCGGGTTGTCCGCACCTCGGGCGACTGCACTAACCAGTCAACTAAAGGGTCTGACCTGTTAGCCAAGGGCTAGCGAATCTAGTTATCCGTGGTCATTACACTAATACTTTCTTTTCTATCTGTCTGTCTGTGTACTTATCTATCAATCTATCTTTCTTTCTATCTCTCTGCCTACCTTTGTCTCAGTGATGAGCAGCAGAAGGACTACTTACTGGAGCGGAGAGATCTGGCCATAGACTTCATCTTCTCCCTCGTGCTCATAGAAGTTCTAAAGCAGGTAACTGTGGATACTTCATCTCATTAAAGTAGGTTTTTTCTCATTTGACAACATTTGTCTCTTCAGCCACTGTAGTCAGAACAAAACCAGCGCTCATTTATTCTGTGTATACTGTTTTACCCCGGTGGGCTTACAGGAGCTAGCGTTGTTTCCTAGCACTCAGGTTTCTGACCACAGTTGAAGAAAGCTGCACATGTGTATCTCTGGAGAGAAGACACTGTCTCTTACGTTTTGTCTTCAATGTGTAATCACCCTGCCGCATTTCTCTTTTAATCCAGATCCCCCTCCACCCTCTCCTAGACGGACTCATCCAGGAAGTTATTAACTTGGCCTTCAAGCACTTCAAATATAAAGAGGGGTAAGGAGGAGGAAGTAGAACACACAGATCATTTATCTGAACGGTTCGATTAAATCTGGTATCAGCCGTTATATCCTGGACTTTTCCTTGACCTGCTTTGTGGCACGTTGAAAAGTATCCATGCACAT
>NC_079218.1:44994867-45029867 GCF_029633865.1 Lampris incognitus
TGGTATAGCCCTTATTGATGTGTGCTTATAAGATGAAATGATATTGTTTGAACATTACATATCGTGAATAGCAACTCCTTGGTTCACACTCGCACAGTTACACACTTTTTTCCTCAGCTTCCTTGTCTCCCTTTCAGTGGCTGCTGAGTAGTTTCCTTGGAACATCAGGGAATTAAATGCCTTGCTTGAGGACATGTTGACAGTAGTTGTTGAGAAAGGGGAAAGAAGAATCATATTCTGGGCATCCGGGTAGTGTAGCAGTTGTCTCCGTTGTCTACCAACACGGGGATTGTCTGTTCGAATCCCTGTGTTACCTCCGGCTTGGTCGGGCGTCCCTACAGACACAATTAGCCGTGTCTGCGGGTGGGTAGCCGGATGTGGGTATGTGTCCTGGTCGCTGTACTAGCGCCTCCTTTGGTCAGTCGGGGCGCCTGTTCGAGGGGGGAGGGGGAACTGGGGGAAATAGCGTGATCCTCCCAAGTGCTATGTCCCCCTAGCGAAACTCCTCACTGTCAGGTGAAAAGAAGCGGCTGGCGACTCCACATGTATTGGAGGAGGCATGTGGTAGTCTGCAGCCCTCCCTGGGTCGGCAGAGGTGGTGGAGCAGCGACCGGGACGGCTCGGAAGAGTGGGGTAATTGGCCAGATACAATTGGGGGGAAAAAAGGTTTACAATCGTAAACCAACTTCAGAATCACTTCATATATATTTTTTGTTTCTTTATTTACACATATGACAAATTAAAAAAAGACACAATGTATAATTGGAAAGAGAATGTGAAGGAGAATTGCCTAAAAACCCTCAAGGGGCTTGAAAAGTGGCATTCTTCAGGCAGCGTACTACAGGAAACAATTACAGCAATACACACAAACAATTACAATTACTACAGGAAACAATTACAGCACAAGTTGTATGTATCTATCAATAATTCCAGATATAGCAAAAGACCGAGACACAGTTCAGCACAGCACCTGACAACAGTGCATCCTATAAACACCCATGTTACAGCAGTACAATGAATCAGTCATAGTCACAAGACACACACACATACACACACACACATATCAAGAACACTTTCATAATAGATGCAAGTATACACAAACACTATCATTAATGCACTAAGAACATACCCTCGTGATATGGCTTAAAGATTTCATAAGTCAAGAAAGATAAAGGAGAAAATAAACACAAATAATATATACATATGTATCTTGCTGTGTTGATGTTACCAAATGACTGTTTGCAACCTCTCCTTTGCTGAATCGGTTCATCTGGATACAATGTTTATTGACAGATACTGTCAATAAACATTTTATCCAGATGAACTGATTCAACCCTCTTTGATTTTCTTAGCTGGATTATTGAGCATGCATCAAGACATCTCCTTTGCTCTTTGTCATTAGGAGTGTGCCCAGTATTTCTTGGAAGTGAAGGATAAAGACATTAAACACTCATTAGCTGGACTCTTTGTGGAGATACTGGTTCCCGTAGCTGCCGTAAGTGTCTGCTGTTGTCCTCCTCATGTGGACCTACATACCTCATATGGACCTACATACCAACCATACATACATTACATACAATGAAGTCGGTTAGTGGCTGTGTTTTACGTAATAAATTAACTTACTTGCTTACATACTTGCTTATTTTTTTGTCTGTTTTTCATTGTTCTGTTCATTCATTCATTTATTCACTCATTCATCCATCCATACATAGACTGGTTGTTGACCTTATAGGTTATATTTCCACATTTTGGACAACTTTTTCAAAGTTGTTGGGAGTTGTCCGTTAAAATTTTCTCTGCAGTAAACTTGAAAAAGACACTCGAGTATGTTTATTTACTGTATCCTGTTACCACCAGGGTACATTATTTTCCATTGACATACCACTGAATAACATCCTTGCTATTTTTTAGTTAATTTAAATGTTTAATTAGTTAATTTATTTAGATTAGTTATTAGATTTATATTTAGTTAGATTTGTTAATTTAATTAATTAATTGTTTTAGTTAATTTAATTAGGTGATTTATTTAGTTTAGTTAGTTAATCTACATGTTTAATGAGTTAATTTAATTAGTTTAGTTAGTAATATAGAAATAGGGAAGAAGCCGAAAGAAGAAGAAGAATTAGTTAATTTTTTAATGCATTTTTTAGCCTTAGTTTGTGCCACAAGATGGTCTAGTTGACTGTCAGATTGCCCATCTACCATCAGCTGGCATCATATTGGTCATCATCCTGAATCTTCAAATGCAATCCAGAGGTTAAAGTCTCAAAAAAAAAAAGAGACTGGAGTTTTGAAATTAGAAAGCTATTTTTGCGAACCCCGTATTGAATAACATCCGTGCTGTGCTTTCCTCCCTAGACTGTCAAGAATGAGGTGAACGTGCCGTGCCTGCGAAACTTTGTGGAGAGTCTTTACGACACCACCCTGGACTTATCCTCCAGGAAGAAACACTCACTGGTCAGTCTCCCCTGTTTCTCAACTTCTCATCTCCTCTGATTTCCTCTCCATTACCAGCAGCTGCTGAAAGCACTTACCACTATTTTCCAACATGTGGGCATTTATCTGCTCGTGGGGAGGGGCAGGGAAAGCAGTGCAGTTCAGGCTATGACACACCGGCTAGGTCTTGACGAAGTGCAGGATATTTACCCTCCGCAGGGGTGGAGAGCAGCAAATGGGGCACAGTCGGTGTGGATGAGATAATGAGCAAAATTGTGCAATGGACATGTACTGTTAGTTAACGGATTTGGTTAAATTTCTGCCAACTTATGACGTTGCCCCTGCTAAACTTTTCTCTTAGCCAGGCGGGCGCGTGGGAAGATGTTTTAAGTAGGGTGGCTGCCAACTAAAACTAAGTATTGCAGCGAGTTGGCATGGAAGAATGAGTCGAGAGGCAGAGACCTCTTTTTAACCGCAACTCCCATGCCCCCGTACACCGCACGACCCCCTGCGAGTGCTCTTTTATTCACACCGGCCAGAACGGATTAGAACTGACAACATAACGAGTCCCTCCCTCCCACCCACCCGTGTCCCAGGTGGCGACATAAGTCCCAGTCACGGTCCTACGGTCAGTTACTCAGTAAACGGTCTCCTACTTAGTTGAGTCGAACGCCCAAAACAATAACACAAGAATAACCACAACACGGGTCCGCGGTGGTGTAGCGGTCAAAGCATCAGCTTTGTGTCGATGCAGTTGCCCACTGGGGACCGGGATTCGTGCCTCGGTCTCGTCAGATCCGACTATGGCCGGACTCGACGAAGCAGCAATAATTGGCAACGCTGTCTTCGGGAGGGGGGCAGGGTCGGCTTGTGTTCGTCACAGGAATGCGTCTCTGTGTGTGTCGGAAAAAGCAATGGTTCGGCCTGGATTCGCCTTGTCACGAAAGTGGGGAGGCGTCTTCTTCGAGACTGCCAGCCGGAGAGACGCAGTTGGCGAACGCATGCAGTACGAGGGTGGGTGTTTGAACTAAAATAGGAATCGATTGGCCACTAAATTTGGAGGAGAAAGGGCAAAAATCAGAAATAACTAAACAAAAAAAAAAGAATAACCACAACACGAAAGCCACATCATTAAAACGCAATTTTAAATCTAACATTAACAGTCCCATCAGCCATTGCGCTCCCCCAGCGCAGAACCGCCGACAGTCAGAGCGACCGCCTCTACATTATGACGTCATTGTTTTGTTTGTAAGGTGCGTGTGTACCGGATTTGGAACGGAGTGTTACTCACTTTATTATCCAAAATGTACAGTCCACGCAGCCTTAGCCCACTGTATAAAACGAAGGTGTGTTTTATTTTTTAGCATTTATACATTAGAAAAAGTTAGGCATACTGTTGGGTCTGTTACACAGCCACCCCCCCCACTTCCTGCGCTAATGCTCTTGGCGTAGCAATAGTCAGGGCAGGTTTTTGGGCAGTGTTGTAGCATTAAGGCAGCCAAGAATAGCACTCAAGTCAATTTTATTTGTGTAGCCCAATATCACAAATTACAAATTTGCCTCACGGGGCTTTAACGCAACACAACATCCTGTCCTTAGACCCTTGCATCAGATAAGGAACAACTCCCTAAAAAAAAAAAACCCCAGTAACAGGCAGCAAAGTGGGTCTGTTAACATTTCCTGATAACACAAAGAGCCCGTGGAAAGTGATGCAACAAGTGGTGGAACTCCTGAGACAGAATTGCCCCGGATAAAACAAGTTGCCTTGGCTATCACTACGTTTCGAGTCTGATGTATTCACACTGCGTTGGATCGTCGTGTTGGATTATTCCCGGTCCTGTTTGGGAGCCTAACCGGGTGCTGTGACAGCAGCCCGTGTCCTCAGGGCCCCGGACACGTCATTCAGCCGGCCTAACGTGCTTCCTCCTGGCATTCAGTACATACTTCCTAATCAGCCGTTCACCGAAGACCAAGGCCTCAGCAGATCCCGACACACCTCCCTGCGTGCATGTTGTGTTTCACTTTTTCCAGACAAGCAACACACAAACACGCAGATCCAACACAAGCCGAAACACAGACGGGGACACACACAGGCAGTAACCTGTCACATCAAAGCGGACGGGGCAGATCAGAGAAGAATGATAACAGCTCGCTGTCTGTCGGTAATAATTATTACTCACCATTCTGACGTGCCCGTTCCTGTCAGTCTCTGCATGACGGAGCAGATAAGTGCATGAGAAGACACGAGACGAGACAAAGACCAAGATGGGAAGGACTCAGGGAGACAGAAAAAAGCAGATAGCTGCTGTGCTGAGCACTGACAGATAACTCATAACACGTTCCAGTCACCCGGCATTTCCAAAACCAGCCGTGACAATGGCCCAGCTGCCCCAGAGGGATGGTTGACTAGACGTTCATTTTGGAGAATGATCAGAATGAAGGCCGCGAAAGCTTCACACACTGGGTAAAAAGGTCATGTGTTGTGAAGTTATGTAATGTAGCACGAGTCAACAGTCTGGACTCCTAAGTTCATTTTACTTAACTTCAGGTCAAAGAATAATTCAGTACAGTCATCTCTCCTCCACCCTCTTAACTGCAACACCCACGCCACTTCTCTCAATACCACAATGAAATGAAAATAAATTACTTCACATTCACGGTCCATTCACACACAAGAATAAAAAGACATAAGCACCGCCTGCACTTTTTTTGGGGGGGGGGGATTTTTCTCCCTTTTTCTCCCCAATTGTACTTGGCCAATTACCCCACTTTTCCAAGCCATCCTGGTCACTGCCCCACCCCCTCTGCCAATCTGGGGAAGGCTGGAGACTACCACATGCCTCCTCCGATACATGTGGAGTCACCAGCTGCTTCTTTTCACCTGACAGTAAGGAGTTTCACCAGGGGGACCTAGCACATGGGAGGATCATGTTATTCCCCCTCCCCCCCAAACAGGTTCCCTGACCAACTAAAGGAGGCGCTAGTGCAGTGACCAGGACACATACCCACATCTGGCTTCCCACCTGCAGACACAGCCAATTCAGAAATCAGAAACACTTTATTTGTCATTCCATTTCATGTTTCCCCCAGCCCACAACAGTGCAACACAAAGACAAAAACACACATCCAAAAACTACAAGAACACATATATCCAAAGTAACACATATATCTAAACTAAAAAAAAAAAAGTTAAAAAAAATCACTGTTCAAGAGAACGAACGCCAGCCAGGATGACTGTCGGAACTGCCGGTCTGCATGGGCTAGCAGTTAGCTTAGCCTGCCCCGCTTCCGCATCCTGTTAGACTGCCCTTGTTGTTTCCTCTTCGGGCACAGCTCCAGGCAGGGCCGTGATCCCTGGGCCCACAGGACGCAGCAGACCAAGCTCTCCCAGCCGATCCAGTGCCAGCTCTCCCAGCCATCAAACGAAGACAAAACTTAAATGCAGACGTGGACAAAGATGCTGCATGGATGGTACTGGGTGAGGCCGCCGCAAACGTGAATTTGCGCCGCCGTCTTCCCACACCGGAAGCGGAAGAATTATGTCTGTAGGGATGCCCGACTAAGCCGGAAGTGACACAGGGATTCGAACCGGTGATCCCCGTGTTGGTAGGCAACGTAATAGACCGCCTCACCACACAGATGCCCCCTCCTAAGTTAATTTTACTTAACTTCAGGCCAAAGAATAATTCAGTACAGTCATCTCTCCCACACCCTCTCAACATCAACACCCACGCCACTTCTTTAAATCTGAAAATAAATCATTTCACATTCACGATCCATTCATACACAAGAATAAAAAGACGTTAGCACCACCTGCACTCTCCATGAATCGGACTGGCCAGGTGAATCCTGGGAAAGGCTGTGATCCCACGCTGGTTTTACTCACTGACTCCACTCTGGTCCTGAAGGGCAGATATATTTATGGAGGAGGAGAGACGTCAGTTATAAACTCTGACATGACTTGGCAGACTCCGAGGGATTGGATCATTTTAATGGGATTTTTATCTCTACAGATGTTATCTCATTATATTGGTGTGTTTTTTCCCTTCCAAAACGAGTACATGGTGTTTTCAAAGGGCGGTTTCACATGTTACTGACTAATGGGATGAAGTAATGTTACCATGTCAGAGACTGACTGCCTCTTTCACTTAGTAATGTGCTGTATAATCAATATCGAGAACTGCTAAAGAGCCAGACCAGAGAGCCCATGTTTTTAAAGATAGTGATTGATGAATTTTAGGCAGTGATTTTTTATTTATTTTTTGCTTCCGAAAGAGCATGGGCAGCATTATGGAAATAGGTTCTATGATAAATTAAATGTGTTCCCATGACTCTCTCTCTTTCTCTCTCTCTCTCTCTCCCTCCCTCCCATCACCGTGTTAGGCTCTCTACCCGCTGGTGACCTGCCTGCTGTGTGTTAGTCAGAAGCAGCTCTTCCTCAGCCGCTGGTACATCTTCCTCAACAACTGCCTCTCAAACCTGAAGGTCAGCCTTTCTTCTCTGTCCAGTACACAACACGAGATGCCAGAGCTCATTCACACTGCCCCACACATGTGTCCATGTGACATAAGGGGATGAGGAGAAACAAATTACAGATTATACTTACCTGGTAGGGAAGATACCACGATCAAGAAGGTGGTCCACCCAGGGCGAGGCTTGACCGTTGCACTCCGGTTGTGCTGACCCCTGTAAATTCCCCAAATGTGGGAATCTCGACTGTATAATTTCTAGTAGTGGGGGACTGCGTTCGCGCTTGCCCCTGTATTTTTTTTTGGGGCGGCGGCACGGTGGCCCAGTGGTTAGCGCTGTTGCCTCACAGCGAGAAGGTCCTGGGTTCGAACCCTCGGGGTCGTCAAACCTTGGGGGTCATCCCAGGTCATCCTCTTGTGTTGCGTTTGCATGTTCTCCCCGTGTCTGTAGTGGATTTTCTCCGGGTGCTCCGGTTTCCCCCACCATCAAAATTACATGCATGTTAGGGTTAACTGGTCTGTGCCTCTGACCGAGGGATCAGATTAGAAATGGAGGGAACTGACAGAACAACGTGAGAAATGCAGAGCGCACACAAGAGATCATGTGAAAGAATAGAGAAGGCTTGACGCCTGACTCAAATGTGAAGTGACAGACTGGAATGTGTTCTTCTCATTTGGGGATGATCGATGTACCGGGTTCAGTAGCAAGGCTCTTCACAAATTTACTCCATGTCTCTCCGTTCTGTGCCGGGTCTCAGTGCACAAGGCCCTTGTGGAAACGTGTTGCCTGGGTCCAGACCGTTGAATCTGCCCCCCTTCACTAAGTTGACTGATTCTTCCGGTCTGGCATCATGGCATGAAACGGCGGTTTCTCGGCTGAAAAAGTGATTATCCAGTCAGCGCCACAGGCAGGACTAACGCAGTTGTCAAGCTGTTGTCAAGTGTTTGATGGCACGTCTTCTCAGTGTTGCCCGACATCATGTTTTGTTTTGACTTGGCTTCACTCTTAAAACCTTAACAAAAACAGTATAGCCGCCCCCCCCTTTTCTCCCCACTTGTACTTGGCCAATTGCCCTATTTCCCCCCCTCTGCCAATCCAGGGAGGGCTGTAGACAACCCCGTCTCCTCCAATACGTATGGAGTCGCCAACTGCTTCTTTTCGCCTGACGGTGAGGAGTTTCACCAGGGGGGACGTAGCACGTGAGAGGATCACGCTATTCCCCCCCGGTTCCCCCTCCCCCCTGAACAGGCGCCCCGACCAACTAGAGGAGGCGCTAGTGCAGCGACCAGGACACATACCCACATTCGACTTCCCACCTACAGACACGGCCAATTGTGTCTGTAAGGACGCCCGACCCAGCCGGAGGCAACGCGGGGATTCGAACCGGCGAAGCGGCGTAGGCAACAGAATAGACCGCTGTGCTACCGCACGCCCCCAAAACCAGTATGTTGGCATGGCTGCGCATCAGTATCGACTTAAAAAGACATTAGAGTCGTCGGTCTCTCATGACTGGTTGGGAAAATCGACTCCCCCTCCCCCACCGAAATGGGTGAGAGCGGAGGCAACGTCAGAGTAAACAGGGAAATGGCGTGTAACGAGCGAACGATTCCGACTGATATCAGGCAAAGAAACATGTGCAGTAAATGCATGCATATGTGCGCACACAAACACACACACATACACGCACACACACACAGCCTCAGCGTTTCTCTGTGAGCAGATACGTTAGAGCCGGACTCCCCCGCCCAGGTGCACGTTCTCTCTCAGCGATTACGTTCACGCAGCAATAAATTCTCAGCTGGTAGTGCTTCCCCCCGGTTATCGTAACAGCGCCCACGGGGAGTGAGTTTGTCTCAGCTGACATGCATGTACACAACACAACAACTTCCATCACTCCGTAAGTGTGGTAGCACCAGCGCAGCCTCATCCTTGTCTCGCTGTAAAAATAGCTGGAAGCATGTTGTGAGCTGTGCCGCATGTGCGCCCCTTAGATATCTCTGTGTGTGTGTGTGTGTGTGTGTGTGTGTGTGTGTGCGCAGAACAAAGACCCGAAGATGGCACGTGTAGCTCTAGAGTCCCTCTACCGCCTGCTGTGGGTCTACATGATCCGAATCAAGTGTGAGAGCAACACTGGAACACAAAGGTAACAGACACACACAGTTGTTTATTTATTTGTCTCACCAGTAAAGTGCAGTATAACTGTATTGTAGCGAATTTGGGGGGGCCAGCCGGGGATCGCTGCAGCCGGGATGCGAAGCTGGATCTCCCGCACCATGGGCGACTACGTTAACCAGTCGACTAAAGGGTCCGAAAGGGGCCGGGGGACGCCCTATCCCGAAGGAGGGGGGGTAGTGTAACGTATACGAATAAGTAGACACGTTAGCCAGTGGGTTGGACCCTTTAGTCGACTGGTTAACGTTGTCGCCCGCGGTGTGGGAGATCCGAGTTTGCATCCCAGCTGTGGCGGTCCAGCCGGGCTGCCCCCCGAATTCGCTACAGTATATTGTTTTGACATTTTGGTCTGTGGTTTATTTCTGACATCTCATTCCTCCCCCTAAACACTAACCTCTCGCTTTCAACTCTCTCCCGATAACCCCCCCCCCCCACACACACACACACACAAACACACACAGTCGTCTGACGTCCATCACGTCCACGCTCTTCCCCAAGGGCAGCCGCAGCGTGGTACCCAGAGACATGCCCCTCAACATCTTCGTCAAGATCATTCAGTTTATCGCACAGGTGTGTATGACAACAGTATGTTGAGTCTGTCTTTTTTTCCACTCGTAACTGATTTTATCAACAAATCACACCCAGCAGCCTGCGGTAAAAGATAATAGTGATGCTGGTTTAGTCATGTGTCTTGTCGACGCAGTTTCCACAGTATTCCACAGTACTTACAAATATTTGTACATTCAGTTGTCTTTTCTCAGTGTTGTCCTACTGTGTGGTGGATGTGTTCAAACTGCTGGCTGCACAACACATTGCCCAATGGGGATACTTACATGTTTTTGAAAATTTTAGTTATGTATTTATTATTATTATTATTATTATATAAATAATATAGTATATAATATATGCAATATATATAAATAATATGTACATGTAATATAAATGTATAAAATAATTAATAGCATAAATTAAAATTGAATTAATGAATTATGACACTTGAGCAGTGACACATGTTATAAATGGTGCTGTACAATGTTGGGGGTTCAGTTTTCCTTTTTTTTTTTTTTTACCATGGAATGATGCCATTGCAAAACACTCCACTCTTTCTCAACATGGTTGCAAAACTGTGTGAAACCTTCTCTTCTAAGGTTTCCCACCAGGTTTCAAACTGATTTCCCATCCAGAAAGTATCTCAAAAGAAAAGAAAATAACACTCTATTAAATTTAATTTAAGTACTTATTCCCTTGGGCGGCATGGTGGTGCAGTGGTTACCGCGGTTGCCTCACAGCAAGGAGGCCCTGGGTTTGAGCCCCGGGGTAGTCCAACCTTGGTGGGTCGTCCTGGGTTGTCCTCTGTGTGGAGTTTGCATGTTCTCCCCTGTCTGCGTGGGTTTCTTGTGGGAGCTCTGGTTTCTTCCCACAGTCCAACGACATGTAGGTCAGGTGAATCGGCTGTACTAAATTGTCCCTAGGTGTGAATGGGTGTGTGTGTGTCGACCATGTGATGGCCTGGCGGCCCGTCCAGGGTGTCTCCCCGCCTGCCGCCCAGTGACTATTGGGATAGGCTCCAGCATCCCCGCGACCCTGAGAGCAGGATAAGCGGTTCAGATAACTGATGGATGGATGGATGGACTTACTCCCTCATTTGTTCTGTAAAAAAAGTGCAGGACGTCGGACTTCAGCGAGCTGAATCCACAATCTTAACTGACAAGTCTGTAATGACTAAGTGGTTTCAGAACTCAGTGAAGCAGTGAGTTATGCTAGGAACTCTCACCACTGTATTCCGTAAGGCACTACGAATAAAACTCATCTGGTCCATGTGTTCATTTCTTTCAAACAGCAGCTAGTTATTGTAACTTCATAATGTCATCTCTATCTTTATCGTGATGAAAAGTGTCTATTATTTTCTTAATTTAATATCTAAAAATGAGTGTTTAAGAAGCTCTGGTTTCAAAGTATTGATTAGAATGAGCATCATGATTATCGTTCTGACCAACTGTTAGATTACATGCAAACCTATTCAATTAATTTCCGTGACTAAAATAGCATAAATTAAATTATAAATGTGATTTATGTGTTACTGGGACCCTCCAAGGTACAAGCTGCCCTAAATTCCATCATCTCCCAGGCTCATGATGTTACACTGCTACCCAGTAGAGACACAGACACACAAACACTGTAACAGCATCTCTTCTATGCTTTGTTCAGGAAAGACTGGATTTTGCTATGAAGGAGATCATATTTGACCTGCTGAGTGTTGGAAAACCTGCCAAAGCCTTCAGTCTCAACCCCGAGGTATCAAAAGCACACACAGACACACTTACACACACAGACACAGACATTTCTGCCGTAGTCTGCGAGACAGGGAAACAAGAGAATGGCCTTTATCTGTGAAAGCACATGAATACTGTATGGAAGTGACGCAATCTAATGACAAAAAAGGGTACTAGTTGGTAATTAGACCACAGATACTTTTGAAATAATTTATAGAAGCATGCAGATGTATTCAATAATGTACCATAAAGGGCTATGTGTATGTAGGTTATCTTTGCAACCCAACACTACACCCACTGATTATACTCATTATTTGTCCTCTGATTGGTTGAAGGGTTTAGTGTTTGGTTGCAATTGGAAACCTGCACACACAACCAGGTACTTCATGCTACCTGGTTGCGTGCTATTACTTCCAGGAGCTCCCCACAGTGCACCATGCACACTCTCTCTCTCTCTCTCTCTCTCTCTCTCTCTCTCTCTCTCTCTCTCTCTCTCTCTCTCTCTCTCTCTCTCTCTCTCATGTTGTGTGTGTTGTCTGCGTCGTAGCGTATGAACATAGGTCTGCGGGCATTCCTGGTGATAGCAGATGCCCTGCAGCAGAAAGACGGGGAGCCGCCCATGCCCAACACTGGAGCCACACTGCCCTCTGGGAACTCCCTCAAGAAGAAGAAGACCTACCTCAGCAAGACCCTTACTGAGGAGGAAGCCAAACTAATAGGTATGTGTATGTATGTGGACTGGTATGTGTGTTTGTGTGTGTGTGTGTGTGTGTGTTTGCATCAACTCTACTCATAAAAATTTCCATGCCGGGGCGTCCGGATAGTGTAGTGGTGTATTCTGTTGCCTACGAACATGGGGATTGGCTGTTCGAATCCCCGCGTTACCCCCGGCTTGGTCAAGCATCCCTACAGACACAATTGGCCGTGTCTGTGGGTGGGAAACTGGATGTGGGTATGTGTCCTGGTCGCTGCATTAGCGCCTCCTCTAGCCGGTCAGGGTGCCTGTTCGGGGGGGAGGGGGAACTGGGGGGAATAGCATGATCCTCCCATGCGCTATGTCCCCCTGGTGAAACTCCTCACTGTCAGGTGAAAAGAAGCGGCTGGCGACTCCACATGTATCAAAGGAGGCATGTGGTAGTCTGCAGCCCTCCCCGGATGGGCGGAGAGGGTGGAGCAGTGACCGGGACAGCAATTGGCTGGATACAACTGGGGAGAAAAAAAGGGGGGGGGGACTTCCATGCCATCACAGCTCTTGCCACATATGAGACTGTTCATTAATTAGCATGTTTGCTCTCTGTCTGTGTCTGTCTCGTGCAGGCATGTCGTTGTACTACTCACAAGTGCGTAAAGCCCTGGACAACATCCTGAGACACTTGGACAAGGAGGTTGGCCGCTGCATGATGCTGACAAACGTGCAGATGCTCAACAAGGAACCAGAGGACATGATCACGTATGTTGATGACAGAGTCCTTAACATAGTTACTGCTCATCATATTTTCAGTTGGGAAGACTCATAAAAGCATAGTTTCTTCACTCAAGTCAGACTTTTAGGGACTCCACAAGAATGCACCTTAGAAATGGATCAATGCCTTTTTATCTGAGGGCATCTCTGTCTCTGTGTAACTCTCTCATTGGCAGGGGTGAGAGGAAGCCCAAAATCGATCTTTTCAGGACGTGTGTGGCGGCCATTCCCCGCATCCTTCCCGATGGCATGTCCAAACCTGAGCTCATTGACCTTCTCTCGCGGTAAGCGTCAAAGCTTAAACCATTAAAATGGTTCTATCTATAATAAACAATAATAAACACCGTCGTTTTTTTTTAATCTTTTGTGTCGAATTATTTATTCACTGAAATATTTCAGTAACTGATTATTAATTTCACTTGGGAGAACCTATTTTAATTTCACCCTTCAGATTTCCTCTGTCTCCCTTTCATTTTCCTAACCCCAGGAGTTTTATGTTGGGGTTTCCCATGCAGATCTGTAAAGTAAGGGAAAATGTGGGAAATGAATTGGCTCCAGGAAAAGTTTTATGATAAAACCGTATTAAAGTTAGAAAAATGTATGTGTAAACCAAGTTGCTTAGTCAAAATACATATGTGCCTACATCTGTTATAAGGCCATAAACCCACTGTCATGTTGCATATAATGTTATTTCTTATTCTAAAGGAGTAATTGTACTCTTCAACAGTTGTATGATTTGGTGATAGTCATAGTGTAAAGCATCTGTGAACGTACACCAAACATCACCTTTTTTTTACCCAATTAAGAAATAGTGGACTTCTGTTATATCTTGAAAAACTAAGAAAAAAAATCTTCTTTTACTTGGGATCAATGAGATTGTGCCTCTTGCACAGTATGATCACTTATTTATCAAGGAAGTATCATTCGTATCAATGTCTTTCCCCACCCTCAGACTGACAGTCCACATGGACGACGAGCTGCGCCTAATTTCCCAGAATTCCCTTCAGAGCTTGCTGCTGGACTTCTCAGACTGGAGGGAAGATGTCCTGTTTGGTTACACGCACTTCCTTTTGCGAGAGGTAAAATCTTGGGAGGGATTCTGATCATGTGAAGATGGGAGACGTTTGACGACCATTAAACTTTGGAGGGCATTATATAAGACCAAAAACCATCACACAAAAAAAAATCAAGATTCATTTTTGTTGCTGTAATCTGTGCTGTGAGTGGTCCCTCATTAGCATGTGGCTCATTTCTACCCTGAACGTTATCTAGTACAGCAGTTATATTAGAGGATATACACTGATGAGCCAAAACACTATGACCACTCACAGGTGAACCGGATAACGTTGATCATCTCCAAAAAAAGGCACATGTCAAGGTCTGGGTAGATTACCTGGTAAGCGAACTATCACTTCTCATAGTCAGTGTGTTGAGTGGAAGAGAAATGGGCAAGAGTAAAGACCCGAATGACTTTGACAAGGGCCAAATTGTAATGGCCAGATGACTGGGTCAGAGCATCTCTGAAATGTCAAGGCTTGTGGGGTTCTCCCAGTCAGCAGTGGTAAGTACCTACCGACAGTGGTCCGAGGAAGGACAAACCATAAACCGGCGACAAGATGTTGGGTGCCCAAGGCTCATGGATGCGCGAGGGCAATGAAGGGTATCCCTTCTGGTCAGAACTGACAGAAGGTTTACTGTGGCACAGGTCACAGTAAATTTTCATGATGGTTACAGGAGGAATGTGTCACAACACTGTATCACAAGCTGCTGCATATGGGGCTGTGTAGCCGCAGATCGGTCAGAGTGCCCAGGACGACCCCTGTCCACCATCGAATGCACCTACAATGGGCACCTGAGTGTTGGAACTGGACATGGGAGCATTGGAAGAAGTTCGCCTGGTCTGCTGAGTCCAGTTTTCTTTTAGATCACGTGGATGGCTGTGTATGTGTGCACCATTTATCTAGGGAATTGATGGCACCAGGTTGCACTCTGGGAAGACAACAAGCCGGTGGAGGCAGTGTGATGCTCTAGGCAATGTTCTGCTCGGGAACCCTGGGTCCTGCCATTCATGTGGACATACTTTGACACATGCCACCTACTTAGATATCATTGCAGACCAGGTACACCCCTTCATGGCAGTGGTATTCCCTGATGGCAGTGGCCTCTTTCAGCAGGATAATACTCCCTGCCATGCTGCGCTTATTGTTCAGGAACAGTTTGGGGAACATGATGACATGTTCAAGGTGTTGACCTGACCTCCAAATTTTCCAGAGCTCAATCCAGTTGAGCATCTGTGAGATGTGCTGGACTGACAAGTCCAATCCATGGTGGCTCCGCCTTGCAATTTACAGGACTTGAAGGATCTGATGCTAATGTTTTGGTGATAGATAACACAGGACACCTTCAGGGGTCTGGTAGAGTCCATGCCTTGGCAGGTCGGCACTAATTTGGCAGCACATGGAGGACCAACAGCATATTAGGCAGATGGTCATAATGTTTTGGCTCATCAAGTGTATATTGTCACAATATTATGACACTTCTTTATGCATGCTCAATAATCCAGGTAAGAAAATCAAAGAAAGAAAGTAGACTTGGTTCATCTGGACACAACGTTTACTCAGAGAAATGTTTCATCACTCATCTAAGTGACCTCTTCAGTCTCTACTGACTGCAGGTATCCTCACCCTTAGAAACAATACAGCGGTCATTGGTCATCAAGATGCCATACCATCGAGCTGACAACATCCCCACTGACACAGCGGCCAGGGAAGGGGAGAAATCCCACATTAAACAGGCCCTGGTTAAGTGGGGTTATACTAACTGGGCGTTTGTCAAAGCCAGGAAGACGCCCAAACAGTGCAGCAGCCGATCGATGAGAAGAGAAGAACAACAGCTGTCTAAGCGTAAGCCAGTGGTGATGATGTGGCGGCAGTGTCTGAATCAGTTTAGATGCGTATTTTCCAAACATCACATCTCAGTTGCTTTCAAACCCCAAAACACACTGTGACAGAAGTTGGTCCACCCCAAGGATCAGGTCCCCTGTCACAAACAGAGTAATATAGTGTACCCTGTTAAGTGCCAGGAGGATTGCCGTGACTTGTACATTGGGGAAACCACACTGGTGAAGAGGATGGCACAACACAGAAGAGCTAGCACGTCAGGCCAGGACTCCACAGTCTACACCATCTACAGGCCAGTGGCCACTCTTTCAAGGATGAGGATGTGCACATCCTTGATAGGGAGGAACGCTGGTTTGAATTGGGGGTCAAAGAGGCCATCTATGTGAAGAGGGAACGACCATCCTTGAACTGAGGGGGGGACCTAAGAGTACATCTGTTACCATCTTACAATGCTGTGATTACAACCATTCCCCAATCCTCTGTGAATAGTACACATTGCCATTGTAACTCTAGTTAATGCTCACGGCAATTTGCATATGAATCTGATCGTTGGTTTCAGTCGTTATACCACTGTATTGTGTATAAGGGTGGGGATACCTGCAGTCAGCTGAGACTGAAGAGGTCACTTAGATGAGTGATAAAACGTTTCTCTCAATAAACATTGTGTCCAGATGAACTGATTCTAATTTCTTCAATATCTCTCAAGCAGCTTGCTAACAAACCATCATCGTACCTGCTGACAGCTGAGCAGGAAGTACATTTAGTTTGTGCAGCAGTATATCAGCAGACATAGACATGTCTAATGACAGGGACTTATTATATAATGGCTGCCACATATATCCGTTGGTGCACACATTTGCGTGTCTGTTATGATGTTGTCCTTCCCCTCCCAGGTTCAGGACACCCACCAGGGTCTGCAGGATGCATCCGTCAAGCTGCTGCTCCAGCTGCTTACCCAGTGGAGGCTGGCCTTGCACCAGGGGAAGGTGCGAGGTGGAACTGAGGTGTGTGTGGATTACTTACCCAGTACACAGGATATGATGTACATGTAACAACCCTGGTGATTCAGGGGGAGAAAGTGAGCTATTGCATGGAAGGACATTTCATACAACATGCTAATACACAAGGTCCAACCTGTAACCTGACGGGCCCCCCCCACACACACACACACAACCACCTCCACCCTAATCTATGATTCTGTCCTCAAATGACATCTTTTAACGGTCAAAGTTCGAGGCAAAATTTACAGACAGACTTCTCTGTATACTTTTCCTATTTTATTCATGTTTGAAAAGCACTTCATCACATCGTTTTCTAAAGTGTGAGAAAAAGGTTATCATGATATTTGTCTGAGTGAGTCGTATTTGTTATATGTAACATTTATTCTATTGTCTTTGTACTCTTCTGTTTCACCGTCCTGCTCCCTCCCTCTCTCTCCTCTGTCTCCGCCAGGCCAGCCCCAGACTGCCGGAGAGGAGCCCTCACTGCTCAGTGCTCCACGCCGTTGAGGGTCTGGCTCTGTTGCTGCTCTGCTCCTGCCAGACCAGCACGAGGAAGCTTGCAGTTGGTGTCCTTCGAGAAATTCGCTGCCTCTTCACAGCTTTGGGGCACGCCGAGGTACACGGCACGAAACCTGCATGTTATTCTCATAATTTTTACCACTGAGCATATTGGTCATTATATGATTTTACTCACCAGTTTCACTGTGAAAATTCTGGGTGTGGGGCCGCTGCTGAATGCTGCTTTAAAGTAGCATCTTTTGGGGCTGGAGATTTTTAAAGCTGTCCTTAAATCAACAACAAAACAACCCTCGTGCCTCAGTTAGACTGTGTACATAATGTTTCCCTGTTATCTGTGACCTCTCACTTCCCCTGGTCGGGTATTAGTATGGACGATTAATACTACCTACATTAAGTAAGATGGTCATTCCTGCAAGTTGAAGCAGGAAGTAGCTCAGCATGGCAATGAACCGTTGTAATGGGTATTTCAGCTAATAACATTAAACGTTCACCGTCGTCTTCACCTCTAAATAATTGGGTTAAACTGGCCTCGGTAAAACACGCCTGATGCTCGTGTACAAGACGCCATTGTAAAACTGTTTCCAGCAGTGTTGCCGCGTCCAAAACCTCAACAAAAAAGCAGGTTGAGGAAAATCATATCATAACCGATATGTGCGATGGCGTAAGCTGCGAAAATAAGACGCAGGTTGTGAAAAACCAAAATTTATTACTTCCAGGACGAAGTGGGGTTACCCTACGCTTTCAGAGCAGAGAGGAGAAACAAACCAATCAGAGTGTGACCATCCAGTGGCGATAACAGAAGACTTGTCATTTTGGCATGCCGTCATGCCAAAATGACAGCATGAGTTATAAATCCATGCTGCTTCACAGTAATCTCTTTGACATAGTAGCAACTAGAAAGCCTCCCCTCTCAGCATTAAGCCCCCTTTTTTGCACCATGTTCCTCTCCTGAGCTGGCATTAGCACAGTGCTCCTTAAAGAGGCCTGTGTACACCACCTAACTTTTTAACCAACCACACACGTTTAATAGCCGGTCAAGTATTTCACCAGCCAAGAAAGATAGAAATTAACCTCCAGAGAGCACTTGTTTGTCAAAGTGAAAATCAAAATAGAGGGCGCCCAGGTAGCGGAGCGGTCTATTCCTTTGCCTACCAACACGAGGATTGGCGGTTCAAATCCCCGTGTTTCCTCCGGCTTGGTCGGGCGTCCCTACAGGCACAATTGGCCGTGTCTGCGGGTGGGAAGCCGGATGTGGATATGTGTCCTGGTAGCTGCACTAGCGCCTCCTCTGGTCGGTCGAGGCACCTGTTCAGGGGGGAGGGGGAACTGGGAGGGATAGCGTGATCCTCCCATGCGCTACATCCCCCTGGCGAAACTCCTCACTGTCAGGTGAAAAGAAGCGGCTGGCAACGCCACATGTAGCGGAGGAGGCATGCGGTAGTCTGCAGCCCTCCTCGGATCAGCAGAGGGGGTGGAGCAGTGACCGGGACGGCTCGAAAGAGTTGGGTAATTGGCCAAGTACAATTGGGGAGAAAAAAGGCGGGGGGGGGTCCAAAAAAACAGATAGTTCCTCAAGCCACAGTATTTTAGAAATGTCCCTCACCGGTTAGATGGAAGGGGAAAAGACAGAGTGGTAGACAAGGAGAGAGGAGAACGGGTGGAAAACCATGTGACCTTGGGTGTGATTCCAGATTTGGCATCTTTGAAGTGTGATGCCGTTGTAAAGAAGAGCTGTTTCTATAAATGCCTTTCCCTTCCAGGACGATGACAAACCCATGATAGAGATCATGGACCAGCTGAGCCCCGCTGTGATGGACAGCTTCGTTCACGTGGCTGTCTCCGAGTCGGTGAGAGCATCTTTTAACCCATTTTTAGACTTTAAAAGTGGGTTTACCAGTCATATGTGGATTTGTACACAAATAGTGCAGGAATAAAGATTAAACATCACTTCTTTGGTGCTTGCCATTTATCTTAAGTTAATCTGCTCTCTCGATTCCCATGCCTCCCATCCTCCCAACGGTCAGCTGCATCCCCTCTCCTCTTTTCTGACTCCTCTGGTTTTCTCTGCTCGCTCAGGCCACTCTGCCGCTGAGCCACCACGTTGATCTGCAGTGGCTGGTGGAGTGGACAGCTCGGCTGGTGAGCAGCGCCTATGATGTGAAGAGCCCCAGCCACGTCTGGATCTTCGCCCAGTGTGTGAAGGACCCCTGGGTGCTTTGTCTGCACAGCTTCCTGCGACAGGAGCACCTTCCCAAGCACTGCCCCATCGCTCTGGGCTATGCCTGGCCCTACGCCTTCACACGGCTACAGCTGCTGATGCCCCTGGTTGACCCTAAGTATGAGAGCACGCCTTACTTTTACATTTTACTGTTACATTTACGATGCAGGCAGAGCGGCACGGTGGTTAGCGCGGTCACCTCACAGCAAGAAAGTCCTGGGTTCGAGCCCCGGGGTAGTCCCACCTTGGGGGTCATCCTGGGTTGTCCTCTGTGTGGAGTTTGCCTGTTCTCCCCTTGTCTGCATGGGTTTCCTCTGGGTGCTCCTGTTTCCTTCCACAGTGTAAAGACATGTAGGTCAGGTGAATCGACCGTACTAAATTGTCCCTAGGTGTGAATTTGTGTGTGTGTGTGTGGGGGGGGGGTGTAGGTGGGCCCTGTGATGGCCTGGCGGCCTGTCCAGGGTGTCTCCCTGCCTGCCACTCAATGACTGCTGGGATAGGCTCCAGCATCCCGTGACCCTGAGAGCAGGATAAGCGGTTTGGATAATGGATGGATGGATGGATTTACGATGCGGGCATGAACAGGGTGTCCGCAGGTCCCAAAAAGGGTCCTAAAACGGCTTAAATTATTGCGTTTACTCTTTAGCAGGTTTTTGATATGCCATTTTAAGTCCTTCAGTTATTTCAGGCGTTGAATTTTTGTGGTTCATTGCAGACATGGGCCTGGTCATGCACGAGTATGCTCTAACGGATTTCAGATTGTTTTAATTTTTATATGTAGTTCAGCTGCAAAATTGACCTGATGTTTGATTTCGTCTGGCATTAAACCTGACCTAGCTGAGCCTGATCCAGATGTAACGTGTGATCTCTACATTTTGCCATCACATTGTGCATCATACTTCAGCACATTGAGAGTGATGAAGACAATGTGATCTGCTTGATAATTCTTCCTGTTTAATGTCTTTGATTTTGGTAACATTGCATTTAATAATCAAACCAGTCCATTTCCCTCTTCTTTGTCATGCAGTGAGTGCTTTTCTTTTTCGTTTTTTTACCTTTTTTCCACTGAGTGAAAGCTGTTATCCTGAGCAGTCTACAATAAGAACACTAGAAGAAGCACACAACTGCTGTGTAACCAGCATAATGAGCAGCTAATATTAGGAATCACAAAGATTCCTAATATTACGGTGGTCCAGTGGTTAGCGCTGTCACCTCACAGCAAGAAGGTCCTGGGTTCAGGGGTCATCCCAGGTTGTCCTCTGTGTGGAGTTTGCATGTTCTCCCCGTGTCTGCTGTAGAGTTTCTCCGGGTGCTCTGATTTCCCCCACCATCAGAAAGACATGCGTGTTAGGGTTAATGCTCCTGTCTGTGCCCTTGACCGAGGCATGGCAAGACGAACTGGAGTTGGTCCCCAGGGTGCGGCACGGCGGCTGCCCACCGCTCCTAGCTACACAGCTAGGATGGGTTAAATGCTGAGAGGAATCTCCCTACGGGGATCAATAGGGTATATCGAAATCAAAAAAGAAAAAAATGAATCATAGTGCAATGACAGTATCCCCATGAACACAGACTGCCTAAAGGAAGTTGACTAAAGAAACAGAAGGGACTTTTTGAAAAGTCAGAGTTGTGAAATGAAGTTATGAGTCAGGGGAAAGAGAATACCATGTTCTTTCTCTACCAACTCTGATTCACCTAAGACCAAAAGCACTGATGACTATTACCCCCATGCACCCTGTGCATGGACTACATTCCTGTCACGACCTACTGGCTCCCATTCTGTCTCCTATTTGCAATCGGCACAGCTGTGTAATCCACTACTGGACAGAAACAGTGGACATTTCCTCTTGCAAAATGAAAATGATGAATGTATTGATTGTGACACTCATTTATTGACCTTACACATACCAAAAAAAAAGCACACAAGTATTGTCTTTTAAGCAAATCAACAACTACACTTGGCCACAGTCGGAAGCCGGGTGTGGGTATGTGTCCTGGTCGCTGCACTAGCGCCTCCTCTGATCAGTCGGGGCGCCTGTTCGGGGGGGGAGGGGGGAACTGGGGGGAATAAAGAGGCTATGATCCCGTTAAAACCTAACATCTCAGGGCGTCCGGGTCACATAGCGGTCTATCCCGTTGCCTACCAACACGGGGATCGCCGGTTTGAATCCCCGTGTTACCTCCGGCTTGGTTGGGTGTCCCTACAGACACAATTGGCCATGTCTGCGGGTGGGAAGCCGGATGTGGGTATGTGTCCTGGTCGCTGCGCTATCACCTCCTCTGGTTGGTCGGGTTCCCGTTTCTGGGGGGGGGGGGGGGGAATAGCGTGATCCTCCCATGTGTTATGTCCCCCTGGTGAAACTCCTCACTGTCAGGTGAAAAGAAGCGGCTGGCGACTCCACATGTATGGGAGGAGGCATGTGGTAGTCGGCAGCCCTCCCCGGATTGGCAGAGGGGGTGGAGCAGTGACCGGGACGGCTCGGAAGAGTGGGGTAATTGGGTACAATTGGGGAGTAAAAGGGGGGTGGGGGTGACTTAATATCTCTGAGCGCCTGTCTCTGTCCTCATTCTCTGCTTTGTCTCTCGGCAGCAGCCCAGTGAATGCCAAGAAGACCAGCACGGCGGGCTCCAGCGACAGCTACATCCCTCTGTGGCGGAACTACCTGATCCTGTGTCTGGGCGTAGCCAAGCCGAGTATCATGTCCCCTGGTCACCTCAGGGCCTCCACCCCAGAGATCACTGCCACCACGCCAGACGGCAGTGTCACCTATGACAACAAGGTGTGTGTGTGTGTGTGTGTGTGTGTGTGTGTGTGTGTCTGTAAGAAAGGAGTCATTGACTGATTGGTTAAATGGCTGATTATTTGATTCGTTAGTTAATTGATTGGTTGATTTTGAAAGCCCTGCTGAGGAAGTTATAGCGAAACTGCACTTTAAAACAAGATAAAATCACAATATCCCGATGGAGTGCTGAGGCCTAGTTCTATTACGATCCCTCCACTGTCGAGGCATTTGGTGAGAAGGGGGTCCAGAACAGCAGAAGTTGTGGATTAGTGATGACAAAACTATAACAAGCATTACACAAGTCTGGAAAGTCTGAAAAATTATGGAAAATTAAAATACTTACAGCTTATTAAAATTCTAGACAATTATGGCAACAACATAGGACCCTTGTGCACATTCAACCGGTCATTATAATACACACACACACACAGTCATTTCACAGCTCTGTTATTGCAGTGTATTAGTGTTAGTTTGTGTTACTGGTGCTGCATTTTTTGAAAGATTTGTAGAGTTAAAGTGACAAATGACTCGTGTCTGATCCACGCGTGTGTGTTGTGTTTTCGTTTCATTTGTCAGGTGATAGGCACGCCTTCCGTCGCCTGGCTTTTGAAACAACTGGTCCCGTTAATGAGAAGCGAGAGTTTGGAAATCACAGAAGCTCTGGTGCTGGGCTTGGGACGCACAAACGCCTTGGTCTTCAGGTATCGTAACACACACCCGCACAACCCGGCTAACACACACACACAACACACACAGAGCAGAGCGAGATTAAGTCCTCTTACCTCCGGCTTGGTCAGGCAGCCCTACAGACACAATTGGCTGTGTCTGAGGGTGGGAAGCCGGATGTGGGGATGTGTCCCGGTCGCTGCACTAGCGCCTCCTCCGGTCGGTCGGGGTGCCTGCTCAGGGGAGAGGGGGAACTGGGGGGAGTAGCGTGATCCTCCCACGTGCTACGTCCCCCTGGCGAAACTCCTCACTGTCAGGTGAAAAGAAGCAGCTGGTGACTCCACATGTATTGGGGGAGCCATGTGGTAGTCTGCAGCCCTCCCTGGATCGGCAGAGGGGGTGGAGCAGCGACCGGGACGGCTCGGAAGAGTGGGGTAATTGGCGTGGTACAATCGGGGAGAAAAGGTGTGTGGGGGGGAATAAGTCAACCTCCATATTAAAATTAAAATCCTAACCCCACGATGCAAAAGAAAGGTGACAGGAATAATTCCGACCCATCTAGAATTATTTCTTCTTCACTAAGATGGCAAACTGTAGCGCCATAGCTGAATGGTTACAGCACATACCACACGGTCCCAACCAACACTGGTTCGATTCCAGCCGACGACTTTTATTCCACGTCTTACCCCTCTCTCCGTCCCCCGTCTCCTGTCTACCTCTTCACTGTCGCCATCTGAGAAAGGTCAAAAATACCCCAAAAAATATTTTGAGACAGCAAACTGTATATCCCACTTGACCAGTGGGTCAGAGATCTAAGGGCGGGGTCAGGGTTCAAGGCCGCTACCTAAACGAGAACTCAAGAGATTTCCACCCATACTCCGTTTCTAATTAATAACTATTTTTTTTCTCTGGGAGCGAGGGATGGTTAACATTTTTTAAACGCTCCCCAGCCCCGCCAGCTCTTACCCCGTCCATCTTGACATTTTCTTCGTACCTGAGATAAGCGGCATACCTCCGGGACATTCTTGGTAGAGGGAAAAAAAAGGCCGCGTCGCTGACGTACGGGAGGTGCCGCACAAAGGAGAGGCCTATCTCGTTTGTTTGGAGGATAGAGGTTCTATTGTGAGAGAGGAGCGCTTTCGTTTTCTAAGGGAGTCTAAATTTAACTCACTGTACTCTGCAGAAGGGATGTCATTGTTTTCCAGAGATTAACCTCTGCCCAGACAGCGTAGGCACAAACCCAAAAATCTAACATATGAGGGTATTAAAGATTAAAGGTTCATTGGCATGTGACTTTTTTTTTTTTTAATTTGAATGTGGTGAGGAGGAAATGGGGTTGTTTTCCGTCGGCTCATAATGCCCTCGGCTTACACGGAGGGGAAATTTGTGATCGGATGAGCTCAGCCAATGAAACAAACTAACATGGCGACTCCCTTGCTCTGTGTGTCTGAACAGGGAGTTAGTGGAGGAGCTCCATCCGCTGATGAAGGAAGCGCTGGAACGTAGGCCGGAGGTAAGAAGATACCGCAGAAATGCACATGTGCACATGCACACCAGTTACAGAAGTGGACTGGAAATGAAGTACAAGAATAATTGGGTTACCAGGGGCATCTATAGAGCATATAAGGATGTTCATATACGCCTGAAAATACAAAACCTCCCTGTCACTTAAACTGGTTTAGAGAGTCCAGAGTGTTTGTGAAGGGACAGGCCTACACGGGGAAGGTAGGCTGATGTCTGTGCCGTGTGTGTTCCCAGAATAAGAAACGGCGAGAGAGGAGGGATCTCCTCAGGCTGCAGCTGCTCAGGATCTTTGAACTGCTGGCTGACGCTGGAGTTATCAGTGACAGGTAGCGCTCTCACACAAACGTACACAAAACACACACAATGTCACATGTACAAGGATATTTCTTTTTGGACCCCCCCCCCTTTTTTTTCTCACCAGTTATACTTGGCCAATCACCCCACTCTTCCGAGCTTCCCTGGTCGCTGCTCCACCCCCTCTGCCAATCCGGGGAGGACTGCAGACTACCACATGCCTCCTCCGATACATGTGGAGTTGCCAGCCGCTTCTTTTCACCTGACAGTGAGGAGTTTCGCCAGGGGGACATAGCATGTAGGAGGATCACGCTGTTCCCCCCAGTCTATCCCCCCCCACCCCCTGAACAGGCGCCCTGACAGACCAGAGGAGGCGGTAGTCGCTAGCATAGCGACCAGGACACATACCCACATCCGGCTTCCCACCCGCAGGCACAGCCAGTTGTGTCCGCAGTGACGCCCAACCGAGCCAGAGGCAACATGGGGATTCGAATTGGCGATCCCCGTGTTGGTAGGCAACGGAATCGACCGCTACGCTACCCAGATGCCCTATTTCTTCCCTTTGTTTTGGCCTTTGACTTGTTCACCTTTGTTAAACCAGAGATAGTGGACATAACATACATGATCGTCAGTCTGGCACCGCTTCACAAACGGCATTCAAACCATGTAGCTGCTACAGCACACCCACATAGTATTCTAGTATTCTGGAGCGTACCGCGCTTGGCTCGAGGCAACCTCAACCATTTATCCTCTGCTTTCTGAAGTTTTTGCCAAGATTTTCCTCCTTACAGCCTTCCAAGTTCTTCTTCTCTAACCTTCAAGGAACCCCCTGTGCTCTCATAAAACCTGACGGATTACCCCATATAATCTCTCTCCTCCCTCTCTCCAAAGTACCAATGGGGCGCTGGAGCGTGATTCCCTGGCGCTGGGAGCCTTGTTCCTGGAGTACGTGGACCTGACCCGGATGCTTCTGGAAGCCGAGAACGAGAAGGAGCTGGACGTGCTGAAAGACATCAGGGCCCACTTCAGCGGCATGGTGGCCAACCTCATCCAGTGTGTCCCGGGTAAGGAACTGTCACAGACTGACTTTAAACACCACCTTACTGTATCATAAATACTGTATAAACTGTTTTATGACAGTTTATAGACAAAAAAGGTAGAATATAAAATGGCAAACACGTGTGGAAATCAGCATACAGAACACTGTTTCATGGGGAAAGCATATAGGAGGTTAGTCATGAGCCACTGAAGGCTCCGTGTTTTCATTTAGTGTTGAGTTGGAATGAAAACCTGCGTACACATGACCCTCCATGGCACATGGTTGAAGACCACAAGAACGATCTGTGCATGCTACGGTGTTTATCTCTTTCTCTCGTTGGCTCTCTTTCTCTGCAGTCCACCATAGGCGCTTCCTCTTCCCCCAGCAGTCTCTGAGGCACCATCTCTTCATCCTCTTTAGCCAGTGGGCGGGCCCCTTCAGTGTCATGTTCACACCCCTCGATCGCTATAGTGACCGCAACCATCAGATCACGCGGTACCAGTACTGTGCTCTGAAGGTGAGCACTCACAGACACACACACTAAGTCCAAATACCAGTAGCACATGGTAGGGGTAACCTCTGCAATGCGTATTCTTCTCGCTGTATTTAACCGAAACATTGACCTTGTCTGTGTTTTAACTCTTTTGCTGAGTTTCTTTTTTCTACTCATGTTACCCAGGCCATGTCAGCAGTTCTGTGTTGTGGTCCAGTGTTTGACAATGTGGGTCTGTCCACTGACGGTTATCTCTACAAATGGCTGGACAACATCCTGGCCTGCCACGACCTACGGGTAGGTCACAGCATAGGGATCGCCTCTAATTTATTGCACGGGAGGGGCGGGCGTCTGGCAGTGGCGCCCCCAAGGGGGGGCCAAGGGTGGCCACGGCCACCCTGATACTATCCCTGGCCCCCCCGCTGGCCCCCCCAGCCATGAGTTGCATATGCGGAATATGCTTCTGATTATGCATAATATGCTTCTATCTGATATTTTGCATTAGGTGCTGTTCATTTAAATCAATAATGTATATTTTTCTTAACTCTCATATTGACAGTTTTCCACTAGGCTATACAGTATACTACAACAGCATCATAGAATTCCCGAAATTCAGTCATGGCTTTTGGTTTTGGTGTGCCACCCCAAGATTTTCAGTGGCCCCATTTGGCCACCCCTATGAAAAATTTCTGGGGGCGCCACTGGCGTCCAGGTGGCGTGGCGGTCTCTTCCATTGCCTACTAACACGGGGATTGCCGGTTCGAATCACCATGTTACCTCTGGCTTGGTCGGGCTTCCCTAAAGACACAATTGGCCGTGTCTGCAGGTGGGAAGCTGGATGTGGGTATGTGTCCTGGTCGCTGCACCATCGCCTCCTCTGGTCGCTCTTGGCACCTGTTCGGGGGGGGAATAGTGTGATCCTCCCATGCACTACGTCCCCCTGGTAAAACGCCTCACTGTCAGGTGAAGAGAGCGGCTGGTGACTCCACATGTATTGGAGGAGGCATGTGGTAGTCTGCAGCCCTCCCCGGATCAGCAGAGGGGGTGGAGCAGCGACCGGGATGGCTCGGAAGAGTGGAGTAATTGGCCGGATACAACTGGGGAGAAAAAGGGGGAAAGAAAAAAAATTGTTGCACGGGAGCCCTCTATGTCTGTGTGTTTTAGAAACTATATCTGCAGTCAGCCTTCCCACAGTGTTGCTTGTGGGGAGAACATGAGCCGGTTCTTCAGTGTCTTCAATACCTTTGGGGGAGCCCCGAAGATGAATCAGACAACTTCAGTGTGCTGTCAACCTAGCTTACTCTCACCTCCCATTCCAGCCCTCCCCCTTCCTAGGTCATTTTATGATTTTAACAGTGGATTTTTGATAGTATGTAATAATCTCTGTCTTTAATATCTTATTAGCAATGACTTGACTTGCCTATAAGGAGTTACACTCATGTGCCGCCGGCGTGTTCCTCTAGGTGCACCGTCTGGGCTGTGAGGTGGTGATCCTGCTGTTAGAGCTGAACCCAGACCAGGTCAACCTGTTTAACTGGGCAGTGGACCGCTGCTTCACGGGGTCATACCAGCTGGCCTCCGGCTGCTTCAAAGCCATCGCCACCGTTTGTGGAAACAGGTAGGGAATCACAATGGTTCAAGCGCCGACACCCTCGAGGCATTCTTTACAGTGATTATGGGCCCGCGTGTGTTTACGAGGTGACACGAAACCCTTTGTCAACAATTTGTCACATAATACTGATGGTGAAGTACACACTCGTGTTATTATGGCTTTTTTACATAAGTCAACAATGCATATGTACTGACTGAAAAACTCTCTTGAGTATGGTATGGTTACATAGCGAATTTGAAAAAATAATTAATAATGTTACGGTATTAATACAGCTATCAATATCTTATGCCAAATTATTAGAGCCTATTACAAAAAACTAACAAAAACAAAAAAGTCTTTATCAATTAACAAGTCCGAGTCCTCATCTCCAACTTCCGAGTCTGAATGCGGCCAATGCTCGAGTCCGAGTCCGAGTCATCAGTGCTCAAGTCCAAGTCGAGTCATGAGTTCTGATTTTCAGGACTCGTGACTCGAGCATTGGGTACTACAACACTGACTGGAGGAGGCATGTGGTAGTTTGCAGCCCTCCCCGGATCGGCAGTGACTGGGATGGCTCGGAAGAGTGGGGTAATTGGCCAAGTACAATTGGGGAGAAAAAGGGGGAAAGACTACATTCATAATTATCTTAAGAGCTGAAGTAGCAAACAATAAAGCACAGCCATGGTCAGAGCACTATCAGAGTATTTAGCTAAACATTATGTGATTTATGAAACACAACAAAAGTCAATACATCACACACATGTTCTAAACACATTGTGGGGACAGCCAACATCAGTGCAGACATTTTTTAGCTTTCTTGGTTAAGATCTTATTGGTACCTAGTTGTGAGAGGCAACGCAAATTGACAAAATGCTGAGAATAATTTGTGGGGCAAGAATAAGTGTGAGTGTGTCTCCTCTTATGAATTACATTTTCAGGGATCAGGTTTCTTTCGTGTACCTGCGTACACAAAGAATTTCGTTTCTCCCAGCCCACAGTGGTGCGACACAAAAGACAAAAACACACATCTGAAATTTCCCGAAAACGACACCACCAAAAACAGTGCGAACAGAACAATTCAAAAAACAAACAAACCCGTAAACAGTCAACAACACAGTCCACCCAGTGCAACGCAGTCCAAAAACCGTCCAGAGAACGAACGCCAGCCAGGATGACTGTCGGGACTGCCAGTCTGCATGGGCTAGCGGTTAGCTTAGCCTGCTCCGCTTCCGCGTCCTGTCAGAACGCCCTCAGTGCTTCCTCTTCGGGCGCAGCTCCGGGAGGGGCCGTGGTCCTTGGGCCTACCTGACGGAACAGACCGAGCCCTCCCAGCCGATCCAACGCCGGCTCTCCCAGCCAGACACCTTCGACGCACCTCTCCGCACTCCACACGACAACACAAAAACACTGCAGTCGATGCTAGGCGAGGCCGCCGCCAGACCGCCTCAGTGTTTCCTCTCGGGTGCTGCTCCGGGCAACCAGAAACACCATTAATAACCATGTGATTTTGTGCATATTCAGGAATTACCCTTGTGACTTGGTGACCTTGCTGAACCTGGTGCTGTTCAAGGCCTCCGACACGAGCAGGGAAATCTACGAGATTTCGATGCAATTGATGCAGGTACACTTACACACATAAACAAACACACAAAAACACAATAACTTATTCGGCGCTCATACGCCGGCGTTATAGATCGAAGTAAAATGCGACATGATTGGCTATAAGGGTTGAATGATGTGTCCGCAGGTGCTGGAGTCTAAGCTGTGTGCGTACTCTAAGCGGATGGTGGAGCAGAAGCCAGGGAATATTCTCTACGGAACCCACGGCCCCCTGCCTCCTCTGTACAGCGTCAACCTGTCTCAGCTCTCCACCCAGCTGGCCAGCATGTTCCCGGAGCTCACCCTGCCTCTTTTCTCAGGTACAGCGGGTCCACCTGGGGGTGGGGGTGGGGGGGGCTGTGTAATAAGGTACAGCATAGCATCCTCTGTCAATGTGTCGCAGTGTGGCATGCCGGCCGCACAGCAGAGAACGGGAAGGACTTGGCCCAGGGTGGTAAATAAAGACAGCATGGAGGATTGTGGGAGCTGTGCTCCCGGACCTGGATGCGGTGTGCGGTGTAAGCTGGCCGCCTATGGAGGAAAGCCAGCAAAGACACAACACACCCAGGTCGCTGTCTTGTTTGTTCCCTTGCCGTCGGGAAAAAGATACCGCACTGTCAAAGCCCAGACTAACAGGCTGAGGAACAGCTTCTTCCCTAGAGCTGTAGCCTCCATCGCCCCCCCCCCCCCCACACACACACACACACCTGCCTATAGCTGCTGAGGGCTAACTGGTCCTAAAGCCACTGCAATATGGACCACTATGTGCAATAATCCCATGCGCTATGTTGAGCTTTAAAAGCCGCTGCTATCTTTTATTGTCTCATTGTGTGTTCTTGTTTTTAATCTTGTTTTTTTAATCATTTACTTTGTCCAGTGTTTACTTTGTCTCTTTGTCTAGTGTCTACTAGTCTGAGAGTCACCAAACAAAATTTTGTTGTGTGCGCACAATGACAATAAAGCATCTTATCTTATCTGTTGTCCCCAAATCAGTTTAATTCATTTGACCTCTGTTTGGTAAGACATCAGGGGTCAGTATTGTCTTTTTTCATCGCATTTGTCTAAGATGTTAGATAAGCTTGTGTATGAATCCTACAATAACCCCTTCCTCGATATGGACTGACACAAACACACAACAAAATCGATCTTTTAAAGAAATTAAACCAACTACAGTTCAAATGTGTTGCACCATTTAGCATACAATTCATCAAATCAAATCACTGAATTAAATTTAATAGATTTTACTACATTTTTGTATATCTCATAATCAAAGTGCACATGGCCGGGCCGGCTGGTGTACTGCTGCCCATTTGAGTTGATCATCAAGTTTTCTATGTTTGGTTGATTTCATTTTGTGCCTGACATGTCTTCTCCTCTCGCTCTTTCTCCCCTGTGCAGAGGTGAGCCAGCGTTTCCCCACCACTCACCCCAACGGGAGGCAGATCATGCTCTCCTACCTTCTGCCTTGGCTCAGCAACATCGAGCTGGTGGATACGGGGCTCCTTCCCCCCGCCTCCAGCCCCTGCACCCCAGAGGAAGAGTCTCATGGCCAAGGGCACAACCTGGGCCTGTCCCCCAGTCTGAGGGGTAACGGCTGGGGCTCCCTGCAGGCCACCTCACTGGTACTCAACAATCTCATGTTCATGACCGCCAAGGTAAGGAGAGGCCACAAGGCTCTCTGTATGTCTCTCAGAGTTAAATGTCCACCCTTTCAAAGATAAACCTCTGTCCTTTCAGCACCAAAGATTCCTATAATGTTGCTTTTTTCCCCCCCTTGTGATTAGTACGGAGACGAGGTCCCTGGCCCTGAGATGGAGAATGCCTGGAATGCTCTGGTGTCCAATGAGAGGTGGAGCAACAACTTGCGGGTGGCCCTTCAGTTCCTCATCAGCTTGTGTGGAGTCAGCAGTGATACCACTCTGTTGCCCTACGTGAGTTTATTAACTAACTGACACTCAGCGCTCCATCATTAAAACTCAGATTTGTGATTGTGGGTCTGGCTACGTCAGGCTACTGGCTTTATTTACATTGTGATTTATCTGAATGAAAATGTTCTTTTCACTTGGAAAGTTGTCCGAGCGTTGGACACATTGACTGACAGTGTGTCAAACCGAAACATTAAATATTAAATGTATTTTGAAGATTGTTTGAGATTTATCATGTTTATAAAAACTAGAGTGAAACAAACCCTTTAATACACTGTAAGAAGGAAGAAGTGGGTTTAGAAAAGAACAACAAACCATCCCATCTACAAGATAAACTGTCAGTTTGAATGTAACCAAAACACATATAAACTGAACATTCCAAGCTGGGGGTAACGCAGGGATTCGAACCACCGATTCCTGTGTTGGTAGGCAATGGAGTAGACCGCTACACTACCCGGACGCCCCGAAACCAGATTTTGTTAAGGTCATCCAGTTAAATGTCAAGTGAGATCAGATTCTGATTCTGATTCGGGGCGTCAGGGTAGTGCAGCGGTCTATTCCATTGCCTACCAACACAGGGGATCGGCGGTTCGAATCCCCATGTTACCTCCAGTTTGGTCGGACGTCCCTACAGACACAATTGGCCGTCTGCGGGTGGGAAGCCGGATGTGGATGTGTCCTTGTTGCTGCACTAGTGCCTCCTGTGGTCAGTCGGGGCACCTGTTCAAGGGGGAGGGGGAACTGGGGGGAAATAGCGTGATCCTCCTGAACGCTACATCCCCCTGGTGAAACTCCTCACTGTCAGGTGAAAAGAAGCGGCTGGCGACTCCACGTATATCGGAGGAGGCATGTGGTAGTCTGCAGCCCTCCCCGGATCAGCTGAGGAGATGGCTCGGGAAGAGTGGGGTGGTTGGCTGGATGCAATTGGGGAGAAAAAAGGGGGGGATCTTGTTCCAGATATAAAAGAGCTATGACTCAAAACGTATATTTTTACAATATTGTGTAGTAAAAGTAATATTTTGTGTGACATAGCGTGTCCCGAGAGTGAGATGTGTATGCGTCTCCCTGTCTTAGATCAAGAAGGTGGTGATCTACCTGTGTCGGAACAACACCATCCAGACGATGGAGGAGCTGCTGTTTGAGCTGCAGCAGACCGACCCAGTCAACCCGGTGGTGCTTCACTGTGACAACCCGCCCTTCTACCGCTTCGCTGCCAGCAACAAGTCCTCCGTCTCACACACAGGTCAGAGGGCAACGTCCTGTCTTGGCTGGTTCGGTCTGTCAATTAAACGTTGACGGAGTCACGTGTCATTTGTTTTATGTGAGTCGGTGAAGATATCCAGTTTGAAGACAGGCGAGGGTTTGTTGGACATATGGGGCTGGTTTTGTGTCACAGCTTTGCCCTGATTCAACTCGGAGATATTCAAATGAATTTCTTTATTACTGCATGGTAACTAAAAGAAACATGCTTAAAAAAACTTCGATATTGTCTCAAACTTTGCTACAAGTTTAAACCTTAAAGTCTTTTTTAAGAAAGGTGATTTGTGTAGCAGGGTGTGTTTAAGTGCTATGAGGAAATGTCTTGGTGCGTGCTCAATAGTCCAGGTAAGAAAATCAAAGAAGACCTCTTCAGTCTGAAGATGTTACTTAGATGAGGGATGAAATGTATCTGTCGGTAAACATTGTATCCAGATGAGCTGATTCAACCTTCTCTGATCATTCCCCAATCCTCTGTCAATAGTCCACATGGCCATTGAAACTCTAGTTAATGGTCACAGCAATTTGCATATGAAACCGATCGTTGGTTTCAGTCTTATGCCACTGTATTGCTTATAAGGGTGGGATACCTGCTGTCGGCTGAGACTGAAGAGGTCACTTAGGTGACGCTGAAACGTATCTGTCAATAAACGTTGTGTCCAGATGAACTGGTTCAACGTTCTGTGATGCTGTGAGGAGAATGTGTGCAGCAGAGAGGGGTGTTTGATAAGGAAGGTACGCGCTAATGAGAAGACAGTTGGACGTTTTCTCACAAGTTGTTTTAAATGAGCAATGTTTTCAAATAAGTTTAGTCCTAATCAACGTCTCGTGTTATTGTTATTGTATAGGTACCACTTCCAGTAGTAATACAGTGGTTGCTGGTCAGGAGAACTTCCCAGAGACGGATGAAACCAAGCTGGCCAGAGAGAATGAAGAGAGGTCAGTGCTAACGCCTGTCATACCCATCTAACATATATTAGCTACCACTTTAAAGAAACTAGTAGACTTTTGCCCCTTTTCCACTACATGGTACCGGCTCGACTCGACCTTTCCATTACTGGAAAGTACCGGTATTTTGGTAACTGTTACCACTTTTCTGGTGCCACCTTTGTCAAGGTTCCAAAAAAACTGGAGCGGGTACCAAAATCAATGCAGACCAGCTACACTGAGGGGGTATTGCTGCAGTAATGGAAAACAGCACACTGCGAGTCCAGTTCAGTCCAGTTGAGCCGGTACCATGTAGTGGAAAAGGAAAAGGGGCATTTCACAAATTTCTTCTTCTTTATTGTTAGGATGACTTTGCAGCCCGTCCTATGAATTCATATTAAGCAACAGATCTTAATACATTCCTACAATGTGTGTTTGCTCTGCAGTGAGCAGGATCTATTTTCTTCAGCAGTCCACAGTCGCACACATGTTAGCACTGAGCTACAGGGCAGATGCCCACTTAACATTTTCCATCATTTGTGAAGCACTGTGAACACAGCCACTGTCAAACTATCAACCGAGCCATCACCAGTCTCAGAACTGTGCACAGCATAGGTGTGAAACCTCTCAAATTGTGCCGCAGTATCTAATGTGGTCTGTGTCAACAGGGTCAGGGCTCACAACCGGCTGGAGTCTCGCTACAGCAACAGTTCTGGAGGCTCCTATGAGGATGAAAAGAGTGAGTTGCCATGGTGCTCAAGAACTGAATGATTGCACAGACACGCACAAACATCATGGACTTGTGGTATAATATTTATGTGATCCCACACTTGTGAGCACGCACGCACACACACACAGGAACAGCCCCACAGTCAGTCAGATTTCCTCTATTCACTCCATCGTATTAACCACTTAAACCCCATTATTATTATTATTATTATTATTATCACTTACGCTATATGAGTCTTCTCGCTTCTCGGCCTTTTGGCTTAGATCAAGTGTAGTATCTGTTCTTACCAATCTAATATCTGATGTGTTCCCTACCCAGGGACCATATATTAAACTGATTTTGGAACAGGGAGATGGAATAGGAACTTGCTCCGTCCATTCCACGCATCGACCTGGTATTGCCGCACCTCCAGGAACGGTGCACCCCTCTTTATGGGCGGCACGGTGGCCCAGCGGTTAGCGCTGTTGCCTCACAGCAACAGGGTCCTGGGTTCAAACCTCAGGGTTGTCAAGTCTTGGGGGGGGGTGTCATCCCAGTTCGTCCTCTGTGTGGAGTTGGCATGTTCTCCCCGTGTCTGCGGTGGGTTTTCTCCAGGTGCTCCGGTTTCCCCCACCATCAAAAAGACGTGCATGTTAGGGTTAATACTCCTGTCTATGGCCCTGATCAAGGCATGGCAAGACGAACTAGAGTTGAGCCCCCTTACCTATTTCCTGGCTTGAAAGGA
>NC_079218.1:45034867-45062367 GCF_029633865.1 Lampris incognitus
GTCAACATTTATGATGAGAGACTGTTAGAACATTACAGTAAACATTATTATCTTGATGTTATTTAAATATTTATATGTATCTTATATTTATCTTGTATTTTTTTGATGATGATGATTGGATGATCTGCTGTGGCAACCCCTAACGGGAGCAGCCAAAAGTAGTAGTAGTAGATATAGATATATATATATATAATTAATATTTTTAAATTTTTTTTTTATTTTTATTAATATTTTTTCTACTTTTTTCTATTATTTAAATATTATTATCTTTATTTAAACATATGCAGTGTATCAGTCTTGGAAACAAAGTTTATAACATTCATTAGATAATGTTTATTTCATAATTTTACACATATCAGTTAGATGGTCATCTGAAAAAAGAAAAATAACAAAAAAAAATTGAGTTTGCTTAAAGTGATCGACACCTTTCAGTAATCATATTGACCATGATGGATGTTACCACTACAAGTGGCTTCCACTGTATATACTTGAATACATACATACATAGTACATACATATATACATACACAGTACATACATAGATACATAGATACATAGATACATAGATACATACATACATACATACATACATACATACATACATAGCTATCATAGACAGGTTGGATACATGTTGATAATTTGATAATCTAACAACACATCAAAACACAATTGTGCACAGATTAACAGGGCCCTCGCTAACTTCCCCTGTCTCCCCCTGTCTCCCCTGTCTCTGTCTCCTCTGTCACTGTCTCCTCTGTCTCCCTCTGTCTGCCCTGTCTCCCCTGTCACTGTCTCCCCTGTCTCCCCTGTCACTGTCTCCCTCTGTCTCCCCTGTCTCAGGTCATAGCCTCAGTGCTGATGCTGACCAGAGAGATCAGTGACAACAAGACTCTCAGTATCAAGTCCAGCTACCATGCAGACTACCACCAGTCAAGTACGGAGGAAATCACATGCACACACACACACGCACACGACCCAAAATTGGTATTGTAGGAATTTAAGGGTCGCTCACAGCAACTTGGACATTCTGCCTGGAACCAAATTAAATGCAAACACAAGTAACATGTTAACACAAAAAATATTTTGTAAGGGTCATTGGTATTTTGAGACCTTTTTCCAAAATCCTAATTATTGCTCACATTTGATTTAGTTGTACTCCACTGTTGTTGTATTTTGCCAAAATGTGTTTTGTACTGCAAATTGATAATGTTCACTCATACAACTACAGCAAAATGTGGTACCACAACATGGTAGTCATTGATGCCATATAAATCTACTGGACATACTCTACAATGAGACTGCAGCCTCCAACCTGGTAACAGATTGGTACACAGGTTTTTTCAGGCTACCTTATATGTTCTTGAATTTTTTTTTTCAAATTGAGTAATCAGAAGGAAGATTAAAAACTGGGGGGGGGGGAATCAAGAATACAAACGGGGGTACAATATAGCTTCTTTCTTACAGATCTATGTTAACATTTGCTTAATTTCTTCATCTCATTTATAACTTTTGCTGACGATGAATAAAATTGAAACTTGTACTCGAAGCATCGTTATACGCTGAATAATCCATCCACTGTTCTCTCAGGCACACCTGACTTCCTGCGTGAGTGGCAGACATCTCCAGTGGCGGACTCCGGTCTCAGCTCCACCTCCAACTCTTCCTCTGCCAGCCTGGGAGGTTGCAGCAGCACCGCGGGCAGCGTGGGGAATCTTCCCCTGGTAACCCCCGATGACCTGGAGGACCTCGACGACACCCGCAGCGAGATCGACGAGAAGACCAACAAGCTTATTGAGTTCCTCGCTACCAGGTACACACAAACACACACATTGAGAGACACATCAAGGAGGTCAGTGGTGGTTGTTGGGGATGCCTGAATATGCTCATGTGTGTTTGTATTTAGATTTACATGTGTGTCATAGGTGCACATATATGCATGTTTTTGTGTGTTAGTGTGTGCGTGTTCATGTGTGTGTGTGTGTTTGTATGTGCACAGCTCATCCCCACATGTGCCTTAGCACGTTTCCATGTGTAATCTATGTGTTTGTACGTGCCACCTCTATTTGGTGTTATTTGGTTTTGTGTGGGTAGTTGTATGTCAGTAGTTGTGTGTTTGCTTGTGTACATACACGGGCAAATGTGTTTGTGTGAGCACATGCATATAATACATGTATGTGCCTTTGCACCCGTGCATACATGTGTGTATTCCCCTCTGTGGCCATCCCGGTAGGAGTGTGTGTGTGTGTGTGTGTGTGTGTGTGTGTGTGTGTGTGTGTGTGTGTGTGTGTGTGTGTGTGTGTGTGTGTGTGTGTGTAACCTCTGTGTGGTGGTGTTGGTGGTGGGTATATAGTGCCTGGAGTACTGTGTTGTCGTTGCTCAGAGCGTTTGGCCCTCTGTGGGTGCACGAAGACATCACGCCAAAGAACCCCAACTCCAAAAGCACCGAACAGCTCTCCAACTTCCTCCGCCATGTCATCTCTGTGTTCAAGGAATCCAAGTCAGGTGAGAACGTCAATAACCACCGATTTTTACTGCACCACTCAGAGAGCCATCTCAATGGGGCAACCCATCACTACACCACCTGATTTCAAGATTTAGTTGACCCCTGTCCGGTTGAGGGTGAGTTAATGAGGGAAATCAGTTGCAGTGGTGTTGCAATTCTGAGGTTTTGGGAACCTCAGAACTACATCTCTACTCTTCACAGATGATATGGTTTTGTTAGCTTCATCAGAACGCGACCTCCGGCGCACACTAGGGCGGTTTGCAGCTGAATGTGAAATCGCCGGGATGAGAGTCAGCACCTCCAAGTTTATGCCCATGGTTCTCTACCGGAAAATGGTGGAGTGCTCCCTCCAGGTTGGGGATGAGTTGTTGCCTCAAGTAAAGGAGTTCAAGTATCTCAGGGTCTTGTTCACGAGTGAGGGTAGGATGGAGCGGGAGATCGACAGGCGGCTTGGTGCAGCATCAACAGTAATGTGGATGTTGTACTGGACCGTTGTGGCGAAGAGGGAGCTGAGCCGGAAGGCAAAGCTCTCAATTTACTAGTCAATCTTCGTTCCAACCCTCACCTATGGTCATGAGCTTTGGGTAGGGACCGAAAGGGTGAGATCGCGGATCCAAGCGGCTGAAGTGAGTTTCCTCCGTAGGGTGTCTGGGCTCAGCCTTAGACATAGGATGAGGAGCTCGGCGTAGAGCCGCTGCTCCTTCGCGTCGAAAGGAGCCAGTTGAGGTGGTTCAGGCATCTGATTAGGATGCCTCCTGGGCGCCTCACTTTGGAGGTTTTCCGGCCACATCCAACTGGGAGGAGACCCCGGGGTAGACTCAGAACTTGCTGGAGGGACTACATGTCCAATCTGGCCTGGGAATGCCTTGGGATCCCCCAGGAGGAGCTGGAGGGTGTTGCTGGGGAGAGGGACGTCTGGAGTGCCCTACTTAGTTTGCTGCCACCGCGACCCGACCCCAGAGAAGCGGCTGATGATGAGATGAGATAGTGTTGGGTTGTTGTGAAAATCTGTATACTCATGCGCCAGTAGCACATGGTTGAGTGCCTCTTCTCTTCTCTAAACAAGCACTCTCATCAAGAATCCCTATGTCCAATTTCTGTCATTTAATAAAAATAAAAAAAATAAATGTTAATCTGTTATACAGACTTTGCTGGATATTCATCTCAATAATGGCATGCACACTTGTGTGTGTCTGTGTGTATGTATGTGTGTGTGCATGCATACCTCTGTGTGCATGGTCTGCCTGTGTCTGGGTCTTCGTCTACAGACTTCCATCTGGAGCAGCAGTTGAGCGACGTGGCCCTGCAGACGGCCCTGTGCAGCTCCTCCCGTCATTACGCCGGCCGATCCTTCCAGATCTTCAGAGCCCTCAAACAGCCGATCAACGCCCACGCCGTCTCTGACCTGTTGTCGCGCCTCGTAGAGGTGGTCGGAGAGCACGGGGATGAGGTGCAGGTGAGACAGAGCGAGGGAGAGAACGACTGGCTGCGCAGTCATTTTACTGACTCGTGTGCATGCATGTATTTGCGCGTGTTTGTGTCTGATAAGTATACTCAAGTTGACAATATGTGTGTGTTTCAGGGTTATGTGATGGAGGTCTTGTTGACTCTGGAGTCAGTAGTGGTGAATCTTGCGGAATGTCTGAAGAACAGCGACCTTTTCGCAGCTTTGACCAGGTATGTCTTTGCTACTTGCTGAATAGTCTTTTTTGGGGGGGGGGGTTCCCCCCTTTTCTCCCCAGTTGTATCTGGCCAATTACCCCACTCCTCTGAGCCGTCCCAGTCTCTGCTCCACCCCCTCTACCGATCCGGGGAGGGCTGCAGACTACCACATGCCTCCTCCGATACATGCGGAGTCGCCAGCCGCTTCTTTTCACCTGATAGTGAGGAGTTTCGCCAGGGGGACATAGCATGTGGGAGGATCAAGCTATTCCCCCCCAGTTCCCCTTCCCCCCGGAACAGGCGCCCCGACCGACCAGAGGAGGCGCTAGTGCAGCAACCAGGACACATACCCACATCCGGCTTCCCACCCGCAGACACAGCCAATTGTGTCTGTAGGGATGCCCGACCAAGCCAGAGGTAGCACGGGGATTCAAACTGGCGATCCCCATGTTGGTAGGCAACAGAATAGACTGCTACGCCACCTGGATGCCCCCTGAATAGTCATTTTTAACAACACTTGCGGGATCAAATGTTAAGGGTGGCAAGTCTAGATGTGAAGTCTGGCTGCAGCACTATACTAATCCATAGTCTAATTTTTATTTCTCTCTATATGTACATACACACTGAAGATACACTAAGTAACACTTATTTCTGAGGTGATAACTCAGTTCAAAACAAACTATACACTGTGGACCCTAGATAGATTGACTTTGATATTGAATAAATGTTATGTACAGTTATATTACATATTTACTTTGTCTGTTACACAGGACCTCATCGCCTGAATTTGTGACCAGTGACAAGATAATGAACAGGAAGAGCACGGGTCAGCTGAACTTCCCTGGCCCGGGATTCATTGGTCTCTCATCACAACGCCACCAACGTTCCTTCTCTGTGCCCAAGAAGTTCGGCGAATGCGGCAACCAGTGCAATGATCCGCCCCGCAGTGCTACTCTGGATCGCATACAGGCAAGGAAGATCCGCATTGTGAAGCTTTGTTTGTCCGTCCACCTCAACTTAATGTGATCTTAACGTCTGGGTAGACTCAGAATTCATCATACTTAATTGGGATTTTTCGTTTAATTATCAATGTACAGGCCTGCACCAATCACGGCCTTGCCCGACCAGGAAGAACCCCCGGCTCCTGCACGTCATCGACCAATCGTATTGACCCCAGTGTTCTGTCCGATCCTGCCCACGTCTCACACCCTTCGTCGATACTGGCCACAGTGTTCTGGGTGGCAGTGTCCCTCATGGAGTCGGACTTTGAGTTTGAATATCAGATGTCACTCCGCCTGGTTCACAAACTCCTGTCAAAGGTGGAGCAGAATGATTTTGTGGATTTATTGGGTCATTGTATGAGAGATGTAAAAATACAATAAATGAAAAGAAGTCAAAAATAGGGCGGCACGGTGATGCAGCGGTTAGCACAGTCGCCTCGCAGCCAGGTCCTGGGTTCTAACCCCGGGGTTGTCCAGTCTTGGGGGTCATCCCAGGTCGTCCTCTCCCTGTGTCTGTGGGTTTCCTCCGGGTGCTCTGGTTTCCTCCCACAGTCCAAATACATGTAGGTCAGGTGAATCGGCCGTAATAAATTGTCCCTAGGTGTGTGTGTGTCGGCCCTGTGATGGACTAGTGGCCTGTCCAGGGTGTCTCCCCGCCTGCCGCGCAGTGACTGCTGGAATAGGCTTCAGCGTCCCGTGACCCTAAGTAGGATAAGCGGCTTGGATAATGGATGGATGGAAGTTGTAGATGGCTGATATGGAAAAGATCTTCGTTGTGCTACTAAAAGTGCAGCCTACAAGCACCAGCAGCATGTAGAAAACTAAGAATAGGTTGATGATTCATACTAAATGAGTTCACCTGATAAGACTTTTTTCAGAGAAATTGGAAAGGATGCCTCAGGATATTTGCCATCCCACATCTAAAATGAAATTAAATCCTACTAATACTTTTAGCTTCAATTAATGGAACAAACTGTTTATTGCCAAGGTGCCCTTGGACAGAGCGGAGAACCGTGAGCGTTTGGAGAAGCTGCAGGCTCAGCTGAAGTGGAGTGGGTTCAACGGACTCCAGCAGCTTTTGCTGAAGGGCTTTACCTCCCAGGCAACCTCCGACCTCACCCTGCACCTCTTCTGTCAGATCACGCCAGTCTCTCGTGTGTCTGTCATTGACACTTCTCAAGCTATAGGTGGGTACTAGATACCACCTTGGTTTTTTCTCCATTTACTTAAAAGTCTTCTTTTAAGCGATTTCGGAATCCTTCAAGGACTTCGACCCTTTGATTAAGAGACAGTCAAGCATTGAATTGACAAAGACTAAGGTTCCATAGCGTCCATTAATACTGTGTATATGATATAGTTCAGCTTTGCTGTTACCAGTGTTGACTGCTTCCTTGTTGTCCGTAAAGGTTTCCCTCTGAACGTGCTGTGCCTGCTGCCTCACCTGGTGCAGCACTTTAGCCACCCGACTCAGTTCTGCAAGGAGAGCGCTGAGAGGATCGCACAGGTACTGAGGCGTATGAAAGCAAATCCTCCAAAAGAAGCCAACAGCAATTCGACCATTTCCTTCTGTCTCACTTGCTATCTCTTGCTCTCTTTCCTACTCTCTCGTTCTCTCTTCCTTTCTCTCGTTCCACCTCTGCCCATTTTTCTCGTTCTGATGCTCTCTCGGTCCTCACAGGTGTGTCTGGAGGAAAAGAACACGAAGCTGTCCCACCTTGCGCACGTGATGACTCTGTACAAGACGCGCTCCTACACCCGTGACCCCTTCTCTTGGGTCAGCGTGGTGTGTCGCTACCTCCACGAGGCTTTCTCTGACATCACACTCAACATGGTCACCTACATGGCTGAGGTGAGAACCGGATAAGGTCCAGCTCATTGACATATAGGTTTGGTGGTACCAGATGTTGTCAAAAATTGACATTTGTCTTCAGTAAGTTTCCATTCTCTTCTGTTCTTTTCTGTCATTATAAAGGTGCAAAGTAATTGGACAGAGTGTCTTGTTTTCCTTTCCATGCTAGCTTTTAGATAAGGGCCTCCCCAGCATGCAGCAGTCTCTGCTCCAGATCATCTACTGTCTGCTCAGCCATATGGATCTGACTGCTGTCCAGGTCAAACAGTTTAACGCAGATGTCCTCAAGACCATCGAAAAATTTGTCCAGGTCAGCTTTCCTTACCAACCCAGCGTCACAGTTTCAGTGCCCCAAACCGCCTTGTCCTTCCTGGATCAGACTACTGTATCCTGTATTTATATCATAGTTTTATCTTAGAATTAAAATGATTCCTCTCTTGGTAAAACATTGCAGCTAACTGCAAGATGAATGTATGTTTAAGATAAAGTAAATCAAGACAATACTTAATTAATCCCAGAGGAGATTATTGCTACAATAAATGAGAGAGAAAACCATTAAGAGATGTAAAAAATACAATTCTAAACTACTAGGGCAGCACGGTGGCCCAGTGGTTAGCGCTGTCACCTCACAGCAAGAAGGTCCTGGGTTCGAACCCTGGGGTTGTCCAACCTTGAGGGTCATCCCGGGTCGTCCTCTATGTGGAGTTTGCATGTTCTCCCCGTGTCTGCAGTGGGTTTTCTCCGGGTGCTCCCACCATCAAAACAAGACATGCATGTTAGGGTTAATACTCCCGTCTGCGCCCCTGCCTTGGTCAGGGGCGCAGAAACACTGGGTTGAGAAACACTGCACTAGTGAGTTGCACTGGATAAAAGTGGCTGAAATGTAAATGTGTGTGTTTTATGTACAGTGTCCATGCTTCTGAATAGTGCTGACATATGGTGCTTGCACAGTGAAGGGCGGCTGAGGTGGTTCTGTGTTAGAGCGACTTCCATTTCCTGGTATGGAATGGATCCAGTAGTTCCTTCAGGGAAATATGACAGTGAATCACTGCCAACATGATTCTGAATGATCAGCATCGGTCATTTTGCACTTGTTCGTTGATGAATGCAGCATCTTTCAGCATGGCAGAGCCTTTGTCAGTGAAACAATAGTCTCTGCTGAATGGGTTTTAACAAGTATGGCTAATGCCAGGAAATATACCCCACACCTTTAGCATGGGAAATTTCACTGAGGGAACAAATATTTATGCTGGTGTGTGTGTGTCGGTTATTATCCGTGTTCATGTATTCGTAGGAATTTGCCAGAACGTGTGCTAATCTCTTTTCTCATTTCCTCCTGATCCTCTTGTGTTATTTTACAGACGCTGCACTGGAAGGAAGCCCTGAACATCATGAAGCTGGTGGTGTCACGCTCCGCCAGTCTGGTTCACCCGTCGTATGGACACGCCCAGAGTGACCTGTCCAACCTGGAGGTGAGCAGGGTCTGGGACGGCTCTGCCAAGGCCTTGCCTGGAAAGACGCTGGACTTCACCTTTGACATCTCTGAGGTGAGGCAAGAACAGATCTCTTGTTAATATGCTGCATTGAAAAATGCTTAGGTGCTAATGCTAATCTAATGAATTAATAGTCATTTATATGGTTTAGTTTACATATTTCTAATGTTGCTGTGAGGGGCTGTGTTAATGTGTATGCTAGGTTTTGCTGTCTTTCTATTTTTTTCACTTCTTTTATTCTGTTTTTATTCGGCTTACACAGGTTTTCAGCTCTATTCACATCCACCTAAATACACCATCGTACAAATGAATGAACAAACAGTTGGCACATGTATAACATTTGCATGTATGCTTTTTGGCCATTGCGTCTAGACTCCGGTGATTGGGCGTCGGTTTGACGAGCTGCAGGGTTCAGGAGGCAGGGAGGGCAAGACCAGAGCCATGGCTGTAACCCGCAGCACCTCCTCCACCTCCTCCGGTTCCAATTCCAACACCGTCCTGGTGCCTGTCAGCTGGAGACGACCGCAGTCCTCCCAGGTACCTTACAGCTAACCGATGTTCCAAAGCAGAGTATCATGACCTGAGGCCTCACAGTACCCGCCATAGTAAACCTCCTTAAGCGGAGAAGTAACTTGCTCATTCAGAGTTCTGCTCTTGATGGTAGAACGACTCAGGTCGATGGCATTGATGTGTGGAAGAAAGATGCATCCAGATGTAGGAAAGAATGTAGACCAGATCGCTCAGGTTGTTAGCAAACAGTAAGGGGGGGTTGTGAGGTGTTTGTTAGTTTTGTCAGTGTGTGATGCAGGTGTTGGCAACGGCGTGTGACAAAAAAACAAAAACAAATCAAAATGATGTCTGATCCCCAACCCTCCAGGGAATGGTACACAGAACTATGGGGAAGCCGTGTGTTCACCGTATTCACCACTGATGTGGCCAGCCAACAAGCAGATAGTTGGTGTAAGGGAAGTTGGCTGGGCAAGCTGGAAGATAGATAGATGGAGAGAACAAGCGAGCGAGAGAGAGAGAGAGAGAGAGAGAGAGAGAACAGAGAGAACAGAGAGAAGGCAAAGAGAACCAGACAGACCACCAAGGTCATCCCAGAATTTAACAAGATTAGTTTATACAAAGACAGAATTAGCCTATTTCGGTGTCTCAGCCTGCTCCAGATAATGAGTCATAGAAAAGAAGCAGCTTTGTGTTGTCATTGTAGTGACATCATTTTATTAATTGGTTATGATGCTGGATTTGATAGAGCGTACAGTGATGTAGTATGAAACTACAATATTGCTACCACCTGAATCTTCAAGTCTGCACTTGGTAACTTCAGTGACGAGCTTGCTTGCATCTTCCCTGTCTCTCTTCTGACATCTAGACCAGGCTTCTGCGTAAGTGCTCACTCAAGTTTATGAGTACCAGAGATGGTTCTGTTTGAATCCCATGCATCGGTTACAGTAATGTTATGTATGTGGAAGCACTCAGAGCCATTCCAAACAAAAACTGTTGTGTCCCCTTAAGCAGTTAGGACTAATCTAGGTGGGATAAACTAGAAATAAATTATTAGGACAAATGCAGCAGAAGCCACGGGTATAATGATAATGGTGGACGGATCGAGGGTTAAGCCTTTGATGCACGGGATTACCTTCTTCCCCTGTTAGATTAATTGTGTGTTTGTGCCTTTTCTCCTGCAGAAGAGAACCAGAGAGAAGCTGGTAAACGTTCTATCTCTTTGTGGACAAGAGGTTGGACTCACCAAGAACCCATCCGTAAGTTGCCCTACTTCTTTTGTTTTGAGCACTCACCTGTACAGTGCGCTCGGGTTATAAGTTTTTGTATTTGCCGAGTATTTGGTTCAGCTAATCCTCTAGCAGTATCTACATCGGTGCTGGGGTCACTTTGCTTTCAGGTTAATGGATTCCCGGTGTATATTCCTGAAAATGAAAAACTAGAAATCCCACTGTTACAAAAAACATCCATCCATTATCCAAGCCGCTTATCCTAATCAGGGTCACGGGGATGCTGGAGCCTAACCCAGCAGTCATTGGGTGGCAGGCGGGGAGACAACCTGGACAGGCCACCAGTCCGTCACATGGCCAACACACACACACATTCATACCTAGGGACAATTTAGTACAGCCGATTCACCTGACCTACATGTCTTTGGACTGTGGGAGGAAACCGCAGCACCCAGAGGAAACCCACGCAGACATGGGGAGAACATGCAAACTCCACACAGCGGACGATCCGGGATGACCCCCCCCCCCCAGGTTGGACTCCCCTGGGGTTCGAACCCAGGACCTCTTGCTGTGAGGCGACCGACCGCGCTAGCCACTGCACCACCGTGCTGCCCAAAACAAAAAAAGAATTTTACAAAAATTTTACAATTTTTTTGTACAAATTTTACAAAAAATAATTTTGCCATAACCTTGGGCAACATTGGGGGAATGCTTCAGACGGATAAAGCAGGTTCAGATTAAGTACAAGTAGTTGCAGAAGTAGTGCTGAAAGTAGAAGTTGCTAAAGGATTGGTAGTAGTATGAAATTGATTTTGCCTGCCTTCATCACCTGCAGATTTCTGTGATTGGTCAGATCCATTGTCTCCTTTTTTTCCCCCTTCCAAGGTGATCTTCTCTTCTTGCGGGGACCTGGACCTGATGGAGGTGCGTGAGAGCGGCGTGTCCTCCGAGGAGGGCGGAACCAGAGAGGACACTTTGGACGACACAGCCAGCGAGCAGCAGTTCAGAGTCTTCCGGGACTTTGACTTCCTGGACGTGGAGCTGGAGGACGGAGAGGTGAGACACACCTGCACGCGCTTCATGACTGTGACGATGGCAAGGCAGTCGTTGTCAGAGAGCCCAAATGCCAATTTTTCCCATTTCTCAGTAAAATGTCATGAAGTCACATATTTTCCAGAGTTCTAATCTTGTTGAAATGTCTTCGGTCACATGATTTCAGTCATATGATTTACAGTGCAGCTTTATCTCAATGTCTCTTGTCTCTCTTCTTTTCCTTTTTCTCTGCGTGTTCATTCCACTATTAGCCCCTCTATCCTTTCACATAAATATATCTGAAGTGCTTAATCTCTATCCCTGCTCCGTGTCTCTCGCTCTGTCTAACTCGGTGTCTCTCTCTCTCCCCTGCGCTGCCCAGGAACTCCAGGTAAGGTCACTTCCACTGAGCACGTGCATTAGCTTGTACCAGTGCCGTGGTGTTGGCTGGCTTCTTTACTTTAACTGAGTGTTCCCGAGGATGTTTGTGCTCCATATTGCTCGTGCAACTTGACTGTGGAAGTAGAACAGTTAGTAAATGACATCACAGCAAAGTTTGTTGAGTTAAAGATCATCACATAGCCAACACAGCCTATTATATCATGCCATAAATTGCAGCTCATTTTGCATCTTCTGCTTGTCATCAAATGCTCTTAAGACTAGCAACCGTCCTTTATCTTGAGATTGTAGGGAGTATGGGAATACCCTCAGCAGTTGCCGACATTGTTTCTGCTTGTGTGTGTGTGTGTGTGTGTGTGTCTGTGTGTCATCCAGGGTGAGGGGATGGACAACTTTAACTGGGGCGTACGTCGGCGGTCACTGGACAGCACAGAGCTGGGAGACCTGCTGGAGGAGAGCCAGCACTCGGGCAGTACGCCGAGTCTAGGCCACGAAGACCCGCATGATTCCGATGAATCCTCGGAGGAAGAGGAGTCGTCCACCAGCCAGAGCCTTTCACACTCTCAGCTCGTATGTACCTTCTGCTGTCAGATCAGTGTAAAACGTAGCCGTTTATATTGCAGATGTATTAAAAAGGGTTTGTTTACCAACACGGGGATCACCGGTTCGAATCCCCGTGTTGCCTCCGGCTTGGTCGGGCATCCCTACAGACACAATTGGCCATGTCTGCGGGTGGGAAGCCAGATGTGGGCATGTGTCGCCACACTAGCGCCGCCTCTGGTCAGTCGGGGTGCCTGTTCGGGGGGGGGGGACTGGGGTGAATAGTGTGATCCTCCCATGCGCTATGTCCCCCTTGCGAAACTCCTCACTGTCAGGTGAAGAGAAGCGACTCCACATGTATTGGAGGAGGCATGTGGTAGTCTGCAGCCCACTCCAGATTGGCAGAGGTAGTGTGTGTGTGTGTCTGTGTGTGTGTCTGTGTGTGTGTGTGTTTTACCCTGTTCTTGGTACCCCAACCACCACATTACTTCCTGGCATTTCTTCTATGATTCCAGACCAACCCTTCTCCGTCAGAGGAGACGAATCACACGGATTCCCTTTCCACATCTTACGACACGCAGTCTCTCAACGCTACCACTCCAGGGCAGGGGCCGCTCCATGACGAACACAGCGGCCTGCAGGTAAGGCAGGACACATGTATACCTACACATCCACATAGCCAAACACACATACACACACACTAGAATTTGTCAAACATCCAAAACGCCTTCCTGTCCCAGGCGGGGGTGTGTGGTGAGGACGAGGACACACAGGCACAGGATGACAACCTCTCGCTGAGCGCCAACGAGTTCCCTCAGGGCTCGGAGTGCAGCGAGAGCTTCACACTGGAGCTACCCGGTCAGCCTCAGGGTCAGCCGCTCAACCCCGCCCAGAGCCTCAACCCGGACTACTGTCAGCCACCGCTGGGCTTTCTGGACCCCAGCTGCCTGCCCAGGTAAGCACGCCTTGACAAAACACAAAACACAGAATTTCGCACAGGTGTCACGGTGAAATGAACCCAAATCTGGGCAAGGATGTGTTTTGTAAGAAACTTTCTAGATTTGACTTAACATATATGAAGCTCCACATGACTTCACGGGGACAAATCCGGTAGTTTCATGGTCTGACGTGTCACATAGTTACACATGTCACATGGCCAGGTACTAAATTAAATTTAGATTACATTTCTGTGATGTCCGTTTTATTTTTCAGTTTTACAAACACCACTCACTGGGAGACATTTTACCCAGGAGCAGTCCCGAAATACAGCTGTAACTGCTACATATGCTATTGAGACATTTTATTTCAACATGGGGCGGCATGGTGGCGCAGTGGTTAGCGCGGTCGCCTCACAACAAGAAGGTCCTGGGTTCGGGCCTTGGGGTAGTCCAACCTTGGTGGGTCGTCCCGGGTCGTCCTCTGTGTGAAGTTTGCATGTTCTCCCCGTGTCTGTGTGGGTTTCCTCCGGGTGCTCTGGTTTCCTCCCACCGTCCAAAGACATGTAGGTCAGGTGAATCGGCTATACTAAATTGTCCCTAGGTATGAATGTGTGTGTGTGTGTGTGTGTGTGTGTGTGTCCCCGCCTGCTGCCCAATTACTGCTGGGATAGGCTCCAGCATCCCCACGGCCCTGAGCAGGATAAGCAGTTTGGATGATGGATGGACGGATTTCAACATGAGACATTTTGTTTGTGGAAAAATTCCTGGTTTCGGCTTAACCTCCACTCTCCACAGTGACAGTCTGCGTGACACTGTGGATGACCTGGAGGACCTGGGTTTTCCTCCGCCACCTTCCCCGTTCTTCTCTGCCATCTTGGCAGCATTCCAGCCTACCGTGTGCGACGACGCCGAAGAAGCATGGCGATGCCATGTCAACCAGCTGGTCACGGACTCGGACGGCTCCTGTGCTGTCTACACCTTCCACGTCTTCTCGTCACTCTTTCAGGTAAACCAGCAGACTCGGCTCAGTGTCTGTAAAAATCCACCAGATGAAAACCCTCGTCTGTTTCTTGTCTGGTTGTGAGTTGTGTTACAAGGATGAACTTTCTTATCTTAATTTTTTTTCGGACTTTTCCCCCCTTTTTCTCCCAATTGTGCTCGTTCAATCACCCCACTCTGCCGAGCCGTCCCGGTCGCTGCTCCAACTCCTCTGCCAATCCGGGGAGGGCTGCAGACTACCACATGCCTCCTCTGATACATGTGGAGTCGCCAGCCGCTTCTTTTCACCTGACAGTGAGGATTCGAACCGGTGATCCCCGTGTTGGTAGGCAATGGAATAGACCGCCGCGTTACCCAGATGCCCTGAACTTTCTTACTTCCTTCCGTTTTTGTTTATTGCAGCGTTTAGCAACACATCCTATATGACTCACAATCAGACAAGGCAACAGTAGAACAATCTGTCGGATGACCTAACTCTCTCTCTCCGATTCCCAGAACATCCAGGGAAAGTTCTGCTCCTTGACGACCGACGCTGCCACTTACCTCGGAGAGGGCCTGAGGGGAATAGGGTCAAAGTTTGTCAGGTCCTCGCAGATGCTGACCACATGCTCAGATTGCCCAACGATCTACATTGACGCCGACACCGTGAGTATTATATTAGCATGCCGCCTTCAGACACAGTTCTGGTTTGTTTTGTTTTTTCCGCGTACGATAACGGGCAGATCGGAAACATGGGATTTGTGTTGAGGTTGTCAGGCTTGTCCAGCAGCGGGCAGCATTTTGAATCTGTGGTTAGCACTACTGAACTCAAGGCAGGAGGCTCCTGGGTTTGAGGACTTTTGCTTGTTCCCTCTATGCTTTAGCATTTCTACCAACCCCAGCTTACTTAGACACTCCAACCTGACCCATCAGTGTGGATGGAAGTGTGAGTGATGGTACCTGTGTGTGTCAGGCCTGTGATGGACTGGTTCCCTTCCCCACTTCCCTCCACGACCCCGACTTGGGTTAAGCGGGTGTATAGCATGAATAAAATCCCGGTAATTCATCGACCTCCCCCCCCCCCCCCCCCGCCGCCTCTACCTCCTACTCATCATCATCACCCTTTCTCTTCAGATCATGTCTTACGGCCTCCTGGAGAAGATGAAGTTCAGCGCTCTGGAGCTGCAGGAGTACCTGGACACCTACAACAGCAAAGAGGAGGCCGCCGTGTCGGTATGAAACTTCACTTTTTACATCCTCATGACCTCAGTAAACTGGGAGATTGCCTCTCCATTGAAAGATGAGAGTTCAAGCCCCCCCCCCCCGCCATGAAGAACCATGTTGAAGACGCACAGTACCTATACCCTTCAGGGCCTGCTGTTTTCTAGCCCTATGGGAGGGGGAAAGGAATTAGACAACTAGTCTACACTGACCAATAAAGTGTCACACATTAATGATCTGCCATTATGACTAATTGGGCTAATTGGATTTTCCTCCGGGTGCTCCGGTTTCCTCCCACCATCAAAGACATGCATGCTAGGGTTAATACTCCTGCCTGTGCCCCTGAGCAAAGCAATGGAAAGAAGACCTGGAGTTGATCCCCGGGCGCTGCAGCTGCCCACCGCTCCTACACAATAGGATGGTTTACATGCAGAGAAAGAATTTCGTTGTATGTATGTACAATGACAAAGTGTGCTCTATAAAAAAAAGAAAATATGTTCTCCCTCCTTGCTGCTCTGTCTCTCCTCTTCTCTTTTCGCTGTCTCTTCTGCCCCTAGTGGCTGAGAAACTGTAAGGACACATTCCCCAGGTGTCACGGTGATGCTGTGGTCACCTGTCAGCCGGGAGACTCAGAAGAGAAGGTCAGAGAAAACGACTGTTGACGAATGTTTACAAGTTGTTTTTTTCTGGGGGTTGGGGGGTTGGGCACAGATATTGAGAAACTGCATCTTTCTAGCTGCTCTGTCTTTCTCTCTCTCTGACGCCATCCTTCTCAGTCTCTTTCCTTGCTGTCCCACGTTGCAGGACCGTGTGCTGTCTTTGCTTGTGTGTCATGTGCAACGTAGCTCGCCCTAACCGCACCCGGTTGTTTTTACAGTAGGGTTCTTAATACCCCGGTCACTGAATGCTACTAAAAATGAGGTGGAGACGGATGGGATGGGGATGGGATTGGGGATTTTGTGGGGGGGGGGTTGCTGTTATACTACTGTACTGTCCACTTGTTCTCGGTAGCCTGACTGTGAATGCCTCTGTCCTGTTCTGTTCTGTGCTGTGCTGTGCATGTGTTCGACTGATGCCCTGTCTTCCTTTCACTACACTCTGATGTCCTAACACGCTCTCTCGCTGTCTAGCAAATGGAATCTCTTGCAGTAAGTTCTCTTACAAGTTTCTTCTTTTCACCCCCTTTTTTTAGAAAGTCCCTCTTTCAGTACAAATAACAGCTTGAGTTACCCTGCATAAGACAACCCGTCTAAGCCACTGTTACATTATTGTGCGTGTGTGTGCATGCATGCGTGTGTGTGTGTGTGTGTGTGTGCGTGTGTGTATAAAGTGCAAATGTTTCGGTACGTTCTATGCTAATAAGTCAATCTGAACCTGTTTCTCCATTCATATCCCTTAGCAACTGGAGCTCTGTCAGAGACTCTACAAGCTCCACTTCCAGCTGCTCCTCCTCTTCCAGTCCTACTGCAAGCTCATTGGTCAAGTCCACGCGATCAGCTCTGTGCCTGAGGTATGTCGAGGCAGGAATTTTTTTTTGATCCACCCCCACCCCAGTTGTACTTGGCCAATCACCCCTCTCATCCGAGCTGTCCCGGTCGCTGCTCCACCCCCTCTGCCGATCTGGGGAGGGCTGCAGACTACCACATGCCTCCTCCGATACATGTGGAGTCGCCAGCCGCTTCTTTTCACCCGACAGTGGGGAGTTTCGCCAGGGGGACGTAGCGCGTGGGGGGGAATCGCACCCCGACTGCCCAGAGGAGGCGCTAGTGCAGCGATCAGGACACACACCCGCATCTGGCTTCCCACCCGCAGACACGGCCAATTGTGTCTGTGGGACGCCCAACTGAGCCGGAGGTGACACGGGGATTCGATCCGGCGATCCACGTGTTGGTAGGCAATGGAATAGACCGCTACGCCACCCGGAGCAGTCAGTTTTTTTTTAAGAAAAGATCTCTTTAAATGTCTGCTGACCTGATCTTGAATTTTGGATATATGAAGTGAATCTTCCCTCTGTTAGAAAACAAATTCTCAGTCACACACACACACACACACACATTGACCCACCACCTGTTTCTCCAAACCTAGCTGCTAAACATGTCACGAGAGCTGACGGACCTGAAGGCCAGCCTGCAGGCGGCCGAGGCGGCGGTGGCCAGTGACCTGGAACACACACACCTGGCTCACACTCACGCCCATGCCAGCCAGGTAGCCGCCATGGCTGTGCCCAGCTTCCCCACCTCTGAGGCGGCCGTGCAGGCTATCCTGGAGTGCCTCAAGAACCAGGAGTTCACCAAAGCCGTCCGCTACATCCAGGAGTGCAGGTATGTAAGAAATGCATATCGCAGCATGCATGCGCACACGTTTTAGAACAAGCCAGAAATAGCCCTCACATGCACGTGTGTGTGTATGTCTACAAACACATACTGTACGTATGTGCACAGCAACACTGTGCTCTCATTGTATTACTACATCACTGCATCCTTCAGGTGTCAACAGCTCCTCCTGCTCTCCCCTCCCCTGGCACACTAGACAAGCTTATCAAGCTATTTTAGTTTGTTTTAAGTCTTATACTGTTCTCTAGTGCTTATTTCAAGATATTTTTGGTAAAATCTTATTACCCCCCAGGCAGACAGCATTACGTGAGATTTAAAACAAGATGAAATACCTTGATAAGCTTTTAAGTATGACCATTTTTAGCCCAACCTAATTCCCTGTCATGTGTGAGCCAACACAGACGCTCTGTGTTTCTGTCCACACACACACACACAGCCAACGTAGTGTGGTTTTCTTGTTATATCCACTCATCAAACTTGATGTCACCATGCCACCACCTCTCCCCCCCACAGGAGGCAGTGGCCCAATGGAGTGTTCGGCGGCAGCTCAGAGAGTGAGGTCCAGACACTGCTCAATGTCTACTTCCGCCACCAGACGCTGGGCCAGACCGGCACCATCGCCCTGGTGGGCTCCCGCCAAGACCTGAGCATCATCTGCTCCAAGCTTCTGGAGCTCAACGGCGAGATCCGCGACATGATCCGCCGTGCCCAGGGTTACCGCGTGGTGACCACTTACCTCCCCGACTCCAGCGTCTCCGCGACCAGCCTCTGACAGGACCTCAGGAGCCCCCCGACCCTGCCACCCCCACCCCCGACTCCCCCGTCGCATGCGTCAGTGACCCTTCCGAAACTGCATCTACCCGTAAGGCTGAATGTAGCGTTAGCTCCACTCACAAAGCAGGTGGGCTCACTGCAGCTGACAGCATCACGGCTCGGCCCGGCGACCCCCTCCCAGGTCACGCTGACAGACAAGACCCAGCACCCACATACCTGGCCCTTACCCCCACCTATGCATCTGCTGCCCCATATTCATGGCACCAGACAGACCTCAACCTATCAGTCAGCTCAACACTAGAACCACAACCGTGTACAAACCATGACCCAAACCTAAGTCCGCCCCGTTTGCAATCCACAATAAACTCGGATGCATCCCCACCTGATGTCCACACACCCTCAGACTTCTTCCCATCCCATAGCTGTTCAAATATACCAGCCCACCACATGCAACATGAACCAGTGAAGAATTACACATCGCCCCGTACACAGCAAGAACCAGACGACAACTGTTACGGTGGTGATATCTACTACTCTTCAAGAGGTTATTCTTCACACAGTTCACCACTGTTACACATACACAGTAATAAGCATCCGTTATCCTCTTTGACCCCTAATGCTCTCCTCACTGTAACATCAGAACCCACCTTTTTGGCAGGCTCACACATACACGCCTCACCTACCCTTATCCGAAGCTCACATCTTCCCCATTTCCGCCGATCGCCATACAAACGCCCCGATTTACATTCGGGGTCATTCTCGATCTCAGACCCAGTCCACAGCACCGTCCTAACGCAGGGTCCCGCTCCGTGTGTCTCCCTACCCAAACCCACTCCACTTCCCTGTCCCCCTGCCCAACAAGAGGATACAGGATGGGTGTGTTGCTGCTCTCTCGGTGAGGCCACCACACCCCTGTCTCGCTACCTGGGGAAGCTGGGACATACTGCCCTGCTCCTATTAAAAGTAAGGGGGCTCCTGAATACAGAACCTTCAGCCGTTCAAACCTGAGACTCTGAATTTACTACACGAGGACCTAACTGACCTGAGACATCTACAAGTCCAAGTACTCGGCCGTGGCTGTTTCTGACCGACTTGCATATCCAAATGTTTAAGAAGGAGAGGGAAGCACTACAAGGGTCACTGTGGCCCTTGAAAAGAAAAAAATTTCAAAACAAAGGGTGATTTTCCTGAGATTACAGCATGTATGACTGAGCCTACTTCATACTAGAGACTGTTACCTGCTGGTAGATATCACCTGATGTGACCCTGACCTAGGGTAAGTTCTGTTTTTAAAGGTTATGTATTGGGGCGCGGGGAATCGATCTGCTCCTAGCTTTAGTCCTGCTTGATGGTCATCACTCAGCATCTCAGCTTTTCCGCACTTGAGGACCTATGAAGGCACCCAGCTGGATTTAAACTCGCTTGCCTGGAGGAGCTGGAAGGTGAGACGGAACTGTTGCTACTTCCCATAGGAAAGACAAGAGGGAGCTAGCTGACGGTGTCACGAGATGCATCAAGGGAACCGACCATGACACTCCACAACTGTCCCACGTGGATTTTATGTGTCCTTATTGCACTAAACGGACTTTTGTTGAGAAGATGAAAACACTTTTCACTGAAAAGGATGAGCTAGAAGCTGGAATTACTTTCCTCCCCTGTTTTGTGTCTACTGTTCGAGGCCTCCCCCGGGGTCAAAAATGTGCAATGCATGACACGGTTGAATGCTTTCTACTGTACTAGTGTCCCTTTTGCTCCCTACAGCTCTCGGACTTACTCCGCACACCAGCTGAGAGACACACCGATTGACAGAGAGGGTGGAGAACGTCCAAGCATTGCTCTTTACGCCGTCTTCACCCCGTTTATAATCGGAGACGCTTACGTACCGGTGACCCAGCTTGTCTGTAGACTACTATTGTGAACATTGGTATGCTCTTCACAAGCCATTTTTGCGAGCACGGTGGCGTAGCCCCCCCGTGAGGCTGTAGCGTTATTTTAGCGAGTGTGCAGTTTGTCGACCCGTATTATTTGTCCCTGTCCTACACTGTAACACGTAGACCTCACCGGGTGTCCACATGCTGGAGGACGGCGCATGTATGCACTGAAATAGTCTTCTCCTTGTATCGCGTCACACAAATAGACAACCGACGCGTTGCCATTGTACACTGTAGCATTTGTGTGTGGTGTTTTAGGTACTCGTACATGCAAGGGACAACGCCGACATTCAGCACTCATCGATGTTCGAAACCAGACGTAACGTGCTACTACTGTTCCGAAGTCCAACACTTTGTCGTCGTCAGCCCCCCCCTTTTTTAAATCGACTCCCCTCGGTTTTACTCCTCTAGCGAGTTCCCTCCTCCCCTTCGCTGTACAAATATCTTCTGGCCTATTTATATCTGATCAGACCTCTGTGCCCCCTCCCGTTCAACGTAGTTTTTATACCGATGTTGGTGTTTCTCGGTTCAACCCAGTTTAGCTACCATGCATGCGTCTTCTTTGTACTGTATGAGGTGTATTTGATATATTTATTAACCATTTTATCTGAAAGACGTTTGTATGAGGTACATGAAAAGGAGCTTTAAGCTCGTGTGGGTATGCCCCCCTTGCCGCTGCCCCCCCCCTCAGCGTGTGGGAGAATGTGTGTGCATGCCAAATGAGAAATTGCACATTTTTAAGCTTTTTAGATGAAGACTTTTTTTTCCACCGTGTAAATACTTTTACAGCCTTTGTGAAGTTGTTTAAGTTGATGCTCTGTACAAGTCATTGTCACAGTAAAGTCATATCAAGACTCCTTCTGTGGTTCCACTCCTTTCATTACCGTTTGACAGTGGATAGATGGCCCAGTTCAGTAACTGACGAATGTTTGTTTTTAAACCCCCCCCCCCAGTTTAGAGTCCTGCGTAAAGAAAACAACTGCAAATTGTTCCCAGTGGGAGTAAGTCCATCCATTATCCAAACCGCTTATCCTGCTCTCAGGGTCGCGGGGATGCTGGAGCCTATCCCGGCAGTCGTTAGGCGGCAGGCGGGGAGACACCCTGGACAGGCCGCCAGGGCATCACAGGGCCCACACACACATTCATACCTAGGGACAATTTTAGTACGGTCGATCCAGCTGACCTCCGTGTCCTTGGACTGTGGGACGAAACAGGAGCAGACACGGGGAGAACATGCAAACTCCACACAGAGGACGACCCGGGATGACCCATCGAGGTTGGACTACCCCCAGGGCTCGAACCCAGGACCTTCTTGCTGTGAGGCAACCACGCTAACCACTGCGCCACCCCATGGTAGTAAGTATAAATGGTAAACAGACTGTATTTATATAGCGCTTTTCTAGTCTACAGACCACTCAGAATGGATCTTTGCTAAATTATATAGTATTGTGACGCACACAATATGTGGTCCCATTTTGTATGTGTTTTATTAAATTCCATTCATGGGAGAATAATAATAATTTGGTTAATATTGAGTCACTGTCCCTCCCAGCCAGTAGGGGGCCCTGACTTTGGGGCGAATGGTTGTTGCTCGGCGATCGCTAGGGTTCGTCATTCCATTGAGAGCAATGTCTGAAAAGCAGCATACGTTTCTCTGTCAATGTATTTCTCCCGTAGTACAGGGAATATAATCTGCTTGCATGACCGCAACCCGGGGCCTGCAACATATTGTAGCGAATTCGGGGGGGGGGGGGGACCACAGGAACCGCCGCAGCCGGGACGCGAACCCGTACCTCCCGCATCGCGGGAGACATCGCTGACCGCTCGACTGAAGAGTCCAACCCATTAGTCAAGGACCAACGTTGTCTCCCGCGGCGCAGGAGGTACGGGGTTCGCGTCCCGGCTGCGGCGGTTCCTGTGGTTGCCCCCCCCCCCACCGAATTCGCTACAATATCAACGCAAAAAAACAAAACCAGAGCAAGGCATTTGTGGAGAAACTAGTCAGCTCCAGGTAGCACGTCCATTCCGGCTCACTGTCGTGCCCGACTTTAAACAGTTTTGAGTGGATTGTGATGAGCCTCATGGATACGCACCACCTCTCCCCTGTACCACACCTCTGATTTATCGTCCTCCTCATACAAGGAGAACGCCATGGCCCGCCGGGCCCTCTGGACAGCCGAGCGAAGCACCCTACGCCCTCTGTGCTCAGTGCTGTGGAAGGCAGACAAGGAGGAGCAGCCTTTGATTTTTATGAGGGGTCGGTGCCTTCTTGGGGTTCGAACTGCTCAGAAGTCGCAGGGCATGAGAGAAGCCCTCTGTTATTTGCCCCCTGTGGGTGACCTTGGGTATATACCAAATGGTTAAGAAAGAAAAATTGACAAATATCAGCAAAAAAACATGTTTTTTTTACTCAAAAATGCAGCTACACCTCTGTTCCTAAACACACAAAGGGGGGGGGGGGTAAATTCAACTCCAGTGTGTTCACTTTCCATTACATCCCTATGGAGACTCGGGTCACTGTGCTCGTGTCAGCGACATGGTGCTCCCATCCAGAAACCTCTGTTCGTCACCTATACATTTATAGCATGCATGATGGGTCAAGTGACACACAAAATACTGCTGAGAACCTCTAGGGGGGGGGGGGACCTGTTCTCCACGCCCATAATGTTGAGTAAAACCTTGGAAAGGTTTGATTGACAAGTGTCATAAAAACAGAAGAATTCAACATGGTATACAAAGAGAACGCCACTCCACGTGTCTTGCTGCAGGAAGTTTTATTTTAGACTACTTCCATTTAGAAAAATAATTTCACTTTGGGGTGGGCCACCAGGAACAAGGGGTGGGTGTAATTGCCTGCATGAGAAGTTGCTTATAATAAACCAGCCAATCAGAGCCGGGAGAGGGTTGACGCGACTCTTTTATGTACTGTATTGAAGACAACATGAAGTGCAGATGCAACACAGCCCCAAAAGGGACGATAGCAAAACGCAGAAAACCAAGCCAGCATAATCCCACTCAGGCAACGTATCTGAAGCGGTAAGTGGAATCGCAGGACCATTTCATGCCCTTGCAGCGACAGCACAGGTCTTGGCGGTGACGCCTCCCCATAGTGATGTGTCTTTGCTTCTTCTCACAACAGCAGGAGATCTGAGAGCAACCCTGACACAAGGGTAGGAGGAGGAAGAGTTAAATAACTAAACCCTGACACCCACATTCAATTTGATGAAATACCATACACGTTTAACAGTTTCTACCAAAGCCCAAAAAAATGTCCCACCAAATTTAGCACTTGGAAGTCAGCATCCCTGGCAAAAACCTCTCCATCTAGCAGGGTGCTAGTCTTGACATGTTAAGAGTCCCTTTGGGACATGGTCTGCACTTCAGTTAATGTGAGGTAGCACATTTGAGAGCCAGGTTTGGTGCTGAGAGCAAAGGCAATATTTCCCAAAGGGAGTCCAACATGCAAGTGTAAACTGACTCCCTGGGGCATAACAAAATAAATCAGATAAAATAGAGTTGAAATGCACCTTGCAGATGACTGACTCTACCCGGTAGGGGTTGAACCCCGCCTGACACTTTCGGCAGAGCTGCTTGTGATACACCTGAAGAGGTCATGAAACACATTTGCACAATGAGTCTTTTTAGACAGTGTGTGGGGGGGTGGGGATTGTCCAAGCGGAAGTAACAGTATGTTGGACTACTTACCTTCTTAGTCCCATAGATGCACCACACATAAGCACTCTCCCACCGAATGTTGCACATTCTGCAGTGGAAAAAGCCAAACCTCTGCTCCAGAAACTAATGATAGTAAAAAAACTACTGTCAGCTCAAAAGTGCACCTAGCCATATAGAGAGGTGATAATGAAATGTGCAGTTTGTGGGTTCGTGGCTGTAGATATGAATTCAGGATTTCAGTGACACGTTTTGTGGCGAGGAAGACACATTGTGAGGACCCTCGTTGACTACATATACTCAGTAGTCCTTGACCATCAGATCTGCATGCCCAACCCTGAACCCTTATCCTAACAGTAACTCAATCTTGAATTATAACCCTTAAAGTTGCGAGGAACGTCCAAAATGTCCTCACTCTGAGGGTTAAAAGCTGACATTGGCCCTCATAAAGACAGAAGTACACACACCTGAAAGTTGTTCCCTTTAAAAGGCTGGAGGATGGGTTTCTTTACGTCTGTCGTGGCTTCTTTCACAGCACTCTCAGGTCTCTCGTCTTCCTCACACCCAGGCTGGAGGTCCGTCCCCTCCGGCGTCCTGCGGCCGCACACCGGGGAGCAGACGGACTGGGGTCGCTGGACGCGCCCGCCGCTTTTCGCCGGGCTGGTGGACGGCGTCTTGTTAACGCGTGCGGGGGAAAACGGGATTTTCTTGGGTTTCCCCGCGTAGGGGAAGTCGTTTTCGCAGGAAAACAGCGTTTTGGGCCCGAGTGAACATTGGACGATTTTGTCCACTTTGGCGTTTACCTGGACGCCGCAGTCTCTGGTGGGGGCCCCTCTCGGACGCGGGGTTCCGCTGGAGTTGACTTGAGACAGAATGGCTTTGCAGAGGTCCAGGTAGTTCAGGTCTTGAGACGTCAGAGGCCGACGGTCTCTTCGGCCCCTGCTACCATCACGGCGAAAAGGCGCCGTGGACAAGGGCCCCTCCATGCCGCGCAGCGCCGGTTTCGCCTCCGGCGATTTATAACTAGGTTGTCGGCGACTGCCTGCTGCGCAGCACGGATTGGTTAATTGCGAACAGGGGTGTGTTCTAGACTAGAGGGCTGCAACGCAAATCTCGCGAGAGCGGGCGGTCAAAAAAAACAAAACAACTGCGGGTCCCGCGATTTAGCTGGAGCGAACAAGAAAGATGGAGCCAACAAATTAAGTTGAAAAGAAACGCAAAGTTGGTCATTACAATTGTAAACTACTAATAAGACACGTTAGCCCCTAGCTACCGGGTGTGACCCTTTAGCCGAGCGGTTAGTGACGTCGCCTTGTGACGCAGTACACCTCGTATCGAATCCCGCACCGGGCAAGAAAATAACCGGTTACATTGGTGGCAGCGGTGGGATCCGGAAGTGCGCAGATCCTCAGAATTCTCTTCGGAGCGCGGGAAGAACAAAGCGCGAGGGCGCGCTTCCGGGAGAGGGTGACGACTGTAAGCTACTAATAATACACGTTAGCCCCTAGCTAACGGGTCTGACCCTTTAGCCGAGCGGTTAGTGATGTGGCCTTGTGGTGCAGTACACCCCGTATCGAATCCCGCACCGGGCAAGAAAATAACCGGTTACACGGGTATAAGTCTGGCACCTCTGACTCCGGTTTCGTGGCTCTCTCTCAGTGTGCTTCAAACAGAAAAACAACACAACGATCAGAACCGAACTAGTGGGTTAGACTCACTCCGCGCATGCCCAGTCCCGTTGTCCCCTTGTTCACGAAAAAGGAGACACATCTGAAACTCCCAGCGAAAGTGTTGTTTTTTTCTTAGGTAAGTTTAACTTTTCTATCAGAGGTATTTTTTTTGGATGCTGTGCTGAGATCAAATGTGTAGGAATCTAAACAAGTATTATTAGAATCGCTGTTTTGTACGCTAAGAATAGACATTCCCGACACGCGTCAAACTAGCAGTCAGGCTAGTTCACCTGAGGTGAAAACATGGCCGATGATACCGGGACGGTTTTATTACAACCGTCCCTGAACCGCGTACTTTCATTTATGTTTTAAAAAACCCAACCTTGATTACATGCTAAGTTAATGATAATCAGTAGCATCGTGCTATAGTCAGTGGAGCATGCCAAAAAGAGGAAGACGCAAGGCTTCAGATGGACTAAAACGGGGCAAGCCAGTTAGGGGGCGTGGCCAAACCGTATGGCATATACCACGTGACCCTGTACCGCATTCACAGGAAGAGGCCAGGCATCCAATCAACTCCCCGGAGCAGGCACTGCTCCCCCCCAAGAGAGCCTTCTCCACAGAACAGGAAACCCTTCATCCTTTTTTGAGGATGTGTTTTCTACCCATTAAATATCACAGAAAGTTGAATCAGTTCATCTGGACACAACGTTTATTGAGAGAAACGCTTCATCACTCCTCTAAGTGGCCCCTTCAGTCTCAGCTGACTGCAGGTATCCCCACCCTTAAAAACAACCTGCAGTCAGTCAGGACTGAAGAGGTCACTTAGATCCGGAGGGAGCTCGGAATAGAGTCGCTGCTCCTTAGCGTTGAAAGGAGCCAGTTGAGGTGGTTCGGGCCTCTGATTCGGATGCCTCCTGGGCGCCTTCTTTTGGAGGTTTACTGGGTACGAGGATAAGCGGTTCAGATAATGGATGGATGAAGTAAGGTCTTCTGAATATACAGACAAAACCACCATTTAACATGTCACCAAAAATTGTTCATTATATCTTCTGATGACGAGACCGTGTTCCGGATTTATTTTCATGATAGGAAGGCCAACTTTGTACTTTACCGATGGACGTCGAATAGACTTAATCCGCGTGGCTCAGGAGGTAGAGCGGGTCGTCTAGTAATCGGAAGGTCGCTGGTTTGATCCCCGGCTCCTGCAGAGAGCGTGTCGATGTGTCCTTGAGCAAGACACTGAACCTCTAACTGCTGCTGATGAGCAGGTTAGTGCCTTGCGTGGCAGCCTCCACCATCAGTGTATGAATGTGTGTGTGTGAATGGGTGGATGTGAGGCATACACTGTAAAGCTCTTTGAGTGGTTGGTAGACTGGAAAAGCACTATACATATGAAAGCAGCCCATTCACAATGTTCTTGTACTGTTGTATTACACCAGACAATTGTGAGAACATTATGACGTTACTCAGCGACATAAATACTGTTTATGAGCCCCTGAAACGAGATACAGGCAGTGGTTAAAAGAAAAAGGGATAGATTGTCTGAAGCTGTTAGAACAGGACAATGCTACTGACAGAATGTGGTACCATCGATTATACCCAAGGGAAGCTACACCTAGTCTGTATATGGTTTACCTAGGATACATAAACAGGATGTGCCATTACGGCCTATTGTTTGTATGATTACCTCGTGGCCTATAACATCGCTTAAGTTTCTGGCATCTATTCTTAACCCATTGGTAGGCAGTAATGAACATCACATTCA